>NC_133324.1:545004227-545294227 GCF_042186555.1 Aquarana catesbeiana
TTTTACCCACCAGAGGCTGTTCTGTTATCCCCTGTGTTCGTCGCGGGGGGGAATTGTATGGGGGCCCCTTATATCTACAGAGAATACCTGAGCGGGTGAGCCTGTCCTTTCTTTATTCAACCTGTATATTATTGTTCAATGTATTTTCAATGACTTCGCTGCCACCATTACAAAAACTTTACGCATCTGTGAATTTTTGTATATTTATTTGTTTTTTATGCTACATTTTAGACTTTACTCTCCTGAGGAAGCGGTGAATACCGCGAAACCGGTCGAGAATCCAAGTCATTGTTACAATCTCTGTTACCACTGGATGCAATTCATGCGGTTGTATATATTGCCTTGTCCTGTATTGCAACTGTATATGTCATTGCATTATTGTGTTATATACATTCTTTTAAAATGGATTTCTATTAAAAATATAGTTTTTATCCTATTATCTCCTCTTCACCCTTTTGTACTAATACCCTACTACCTTCAGTACCGAAATAGTCCCCTGTGTTTTTCCCTGTGTGTGGGGGGTTGGGACACCTGCCGACAGAAGCAGCGAACTGCGGCACTCCCTACTCCCTGCCTTCTTTTGTAGTAGATTGTTGGGATGATGGTACTTTATACTTGATAATTTAACTATTTAAACATAGGCGCTCTGTCCTATTCCAGCAAGACATGTCCCAACAATGCATGGCCACCCTTACAATTTCATTTCTTATATACATTACTCAAAATCAGTCTCATCAAAGTATTAGTATAAACAAAAGGTAAAGAAGGAAAGTTCTGATAAGTTTTTTAGTTGGAGATTTTTATACCTACCTCACTTATGTGGAGTGCTTAAACCTTTGTCTATGTAAGAATTAAAAACGAATGATACTTGTGCGAAAAAATAAACAATTACCTTTATTTATACAGAAAAGAAACATTAGAGATTACGAAATATAACGTGGAGGATACAACCTTAAAACATAGATGTTACCGATGTTACATAATATTGCTATAATGGTCATACACATGCCAGCAAGCGATTAATAATATATTAAGGCAAAATCCTACGGTAGAAAAAGTTACAGAAAAGAAAAGAGATATAATAATAATACAGATACATTACCTAGACTGCCCTCATGTTACCATGCTTGCAGGGGGGGGGGGCACACAGAGAGGAAGAGAGCCTTTGTAGATCTCTGTACTGTCTTTTATACCTCCCCTTATGCCCCTATTCTCACCCATCCAGGTTCCCACCCCCCTGGGACCTTGTCATTGGTCTATAATTGCTCACATAAGCATTTACTACCTCCTGAAGCCTCCTAAATGTTCATTGGTTCGTAGTCGCCTCAAATTCTGATTGGCTGCACCTCAAGCCTCTTTGCCTACCATGCCCAGGACTAAAACTTCTGGTGCCTTTCTGTCTGAGAACCTGAGTACCTGTTTAATCACCTCTTGATTTCCAACCATCAGCCCTCTGTGATATAATATTAAATAGCATTTCAAGGATTTGAGAGCCGCAATGTCTGGAATGGCCCTCTATATAAACAATAGGGTAACTCAGTTACTATGCAGACAGCAGATCAAACATGTTGGTGTATTCGAGATACCAAAAACAGTAAATAGGCCCACCTTCTAATATACATGTTCTTATAAAACATATATATATATATATATATATATATATATATATAAAAATACCCATATACCTTAATAAATATATCCATATATATATATATATATATATACATACATACATGCATATATACACATATATACACACATATAAAATGGGGCATGGTAATCTAATTAGAAAGTCCTCACGATGGTTCCCTTGAAGCTCCTTGATATAAATATGAATATTCAAAATCTCCACCACAATAGTAATAAATATTTATATTTGAAATCGTTTGTTTTCATTTTGTCATTTGATGTATGGTTTGAATTTTAGGCCCACCGGCACACTCATTTTTCATTTATATTATATATATTTTTGATTTTTTCTTTATTGGTCGGATTGGTGAACAAGCACGCATATCCACACTATTTTTGGTTTGCAAGGCACAGACCACAGTGACTGTGGGTACACTAAATTGTTGAGCAATAGTTGCATTAAATAATACACAGGTGAGGATACTTTATCACTAATAGTATTTAGGCATATGATCATAAACATAAGTGGTGGTAAATATATTTACTTATTTTTATAATAGTTGGCGCAGTTCACACACACAAATATTGACTTAAAATTGTAAAATCGTGTGCAATGTGTAGTCATTTGCATTATGGTAAATTTAATATGGAAAAGAAAACGTAAAATATTATATTTGTTTATTCTAAAAGAAAAGTTAATCTAAAAACTGTGAGCTAAAATTCGTTAATTTAAACACTTGCTGGGGTGGCTAATTATGTGGTCATTGGAGCCACACCCAATGCAGTTAATAAAATTGATAAAAATAAGTAGAGTTAAATGTTAAAAGATTAGTGACGTAAAAAAAAGCCTTTTTCCCTGATGATTAAAGTTTAAAAATAAGGAATGCTGTTTTATAGTTTAACGAGCAACGACCCCCGACCCCCCCCCCCCCCCCCCCCTTCTTTGACACAGGTTAAATTGCATTGCTTGTGTGTGTAAACAGCTGTAGTGTCATGCATATTGAGTGAGCTGAGTGAACTGTGAAAAAGAAGTAAAATTACCCCTTAGTAATGTACAAATATGTGTATTAACTGTAATCTTTGTTTTCATAGAAGAAACCGTTTTGAAGATTTTTCCAATGTGTTATGGTGAACTATAAACTTTCTTGTAGAGATGGGAACTTATAAAAATGTTTGTTTTTTGAGCTGCTCTTTTTTTTTTTTTTTTTTTTTTAACCATGGTGAACAATAGTTTTTTATAGTAAAATCCTTGTGGTAATAATTGGTTTGACATCAAACATTTTTTTTGTATTAGAAAAAGTGCACTGGTAAAGCATCTAAGAAAGAAAATGTTCAAAATGCTTACTGTATACTAAAAAATCCCTAACCTTTGATTTTATTTTTAGGAGGAAAATATAATGTGTTTTGTTACTAAAATTTTGATGCTAGGCACGGAAATAAAAGGGGACCTTGAGAAAGTATGGTCAGAGAGCGCCCTCTATGTGGGACTCATCTCCTGCACCCCCTATAGAGCCACCCTTAAAGAGTGGGCACAACCCATTTACCATAGGCAATATCCCCTGTCCAAAGAGAAGGAGGAGGGAATTGCTCCGATGGTGGAGCACTTTCTTAAAAAGGGAATTTTAAAAGTAACAGTTTCACCCTTCAACACACCTATAAATCCAGTTAAAAAAGCCAGATGGCAGTTATAGGTTTGTGCAGGACTTAAGGGCCATAAACAACTTAGTTGTACCTATTGGACCCATAGTGCCTGATGTGCCATCACTCCTCACTTCCATTCCATCCGATGCTGAATATTTCTCTGTGATTGATTTAACAAATGCATTTTTTTCCGTCCCTGTGGATGAGGAGACACAGCCAATACTTGTATTTTGTTTTAGAAACCGCCAGATGACATGGTGTAGAATGCCCCAGGGTTATGTGGACTCCCTTGTAGTCTACTGAGCGGCCCTTCAGGCAACCTAGCAGTCCTGGACTCCCCGCCATGGTTCCGTCCTACTCCACTTACATTGGTTAGCAGATAATGGTCATAAGGTATCTAGGAAAAAGCTACAATGGTGTCAGGAAACTGTTCAATACCTTGGTTTTGTGCTTTCTAAAGGAGAAAGGAAAATCAGTCACAAGAGAGCTGCGGCTCTCGTGGGTCTGCCCTGCCCACTTACTAAGAAATATATGCTGTCTTTTCTTGGTAAGATTGGTTACTGACGCCAATGGACACCTGATTATTCCTACTATGATAATCTCCTGAGACAAGCCACAAATATCGATATGCCAGATTGTGTAAAATGTAATGATGAAATGTGTAATGCATTTGTGTATCTTAAAACTGCAATGGTCACAGCTCCTGGTCTTGGATTACCCGAATATGGCAAGGTGTTTCACTTATTTTCCAGGGACAACTGTAAAACCATGGCGGGAGTCCTGGCGCAGGAGCATGGGGGCAAACTCCGCCCTATTGCATTTTTTTCAAGGGTTGTGCCTATGCCGGTACAGGGCATTCCGGCGTGTCTCCGAGCTTTAGCATCCTGTGCGATGGTTGTGGAGGTGGCTACTTCATTCACCCTGGGTCATGCAACCACACTACACACTACTCACAATGCGTCCATCCTGTTAGGAAATGGACCATTGAAGGAGTGCAGAAAAGCCCTGAATCAAGGCTCATCTGCCAAGAAGGGAGACCATGCATACCCGTAGCTAGTGCACCCCTATTTATCTCACAATACCATGGGGTAGGACACAGAGGCAGGCAGGTTACATGTGGGTTATTGGATAAAGATTTTTTCATCCCCGGTCTTCCCTCATTAGTGAAATCATATGTTGCAAGATGCACAGTTGCAAGATGAACAGTTGTCAGAATCCTTTCACAGGACATAATCCCAAGATGGGGCTGTCCACTTCAAATGAAGTCAGGCAATGGTCCTGCCTTCATAGCCAAAGTGTGTCAAGATTTACGAGCAAGGTGGGTAGAGATCAGTATTTCCAGAAATACTGGAAACATTTTTTATGTACCAACATCCCTAAGAGTAATAAAGCAAAAATATATGTAGGAAATGGGATTTTAAAGGTACACCCAATATAAGGAAGAGCACTGTCAGTTAAAAATTATACCAAATATTTATTAATACAGTTTTACAAAAAAGAACAATAAAATGTGAAAACAGTTTTACATTCATAGTCAAAGGTAAACATCCTCAACCTAGTATTGACAAATGAAGAGAGAGAACTGTAATCACAAAGAATTCTGATCGTAACCACGTCCACAAATTTCAACATGTTTCGCCAGGAAGGCTTCATCAGGAAAATGGACGAGGATTTTCGATTATTCAACAACAGTACACATGATAAGAACAACCTTGGATGTTTAAAAAAGAGAACAGAAAATAAAGATAAATAAATGGAAAAGATACATGAAACATTTATATTTATACAGTTTGAAAGCTCTTTAGCTAGTATAACCATGACTCCACCAAAACTCCCCCAAGAAAATTCAACACCTACCCCCACCCGACCCCACCCCAGGCTTGCACCCTCCCCCTCCATATGCTCCCAACCGACACAACCTCTACATCAACTCCATACCTCTAAAGAGAGTTCCGGGGAAGTCGCAGGACCCGAAGTGTCAAGTGAGAGGAGAGGGGAGGAGGGATACCCCCAGAGTTCACTCCCCCCTGTAGTCCAGAAAGATGCCTGATCACCCGTAGGGAGGGATGTGTGTTATTATAAATGAAGACCATCCAAGACAGAAGAGATGATCACAGTATCTGTAACATATATCATAGATAGTAAAAATACACATATTGCGGGTGAGGGGAGAGAAAGTCCACAGCAGTATCTAATCAGTTGACCATACTCACCGACACCCCGTGATATAAGAATATATTTATATTGGGAGCTCATGAGGACTAGTGGCACAATACCAATTATGAAAGTGCATCTATGCGAGAATCAAGAGAGAGGACACGGCTACTTCAAAGTTTCTTAAATGATATGTAAATATGCATATGCTTGTATCAGAATCTTGTATAATAAGAAATATATATATGTGTATGATGTGTCTCTAAAACTTCAAGAGCACATGCTCACCTTGAAGGGGTTCACAACGCTGTGTAGAAAACTACATCAGGTGCCTATTGATGCTTCTGGAGAGACACCCAAAGATAATGAACCTCAAAGGGTAGTCGCTTCCTATATTTCAAATGAAAAAAAAATAAAAATTAAGGCACTCAAAGCAGTGCTTAGTTCTCAATAGAATATATCGCAAAGTGCTAGACCAACTATTAGTCTTATGGTTTTACCTGGTGCCGGCGTCCATATTCAGCATGAGCTCCCAAGCTGCTAACACAAGCATTAGAATGTGTGGGGTTTAAATATCCCTCCCCATGGCGCCAAAATGCTGCGTATGTCATCACGCTGCACCGGCGCCAAGCGGATGCAAGGGGGAGGTCCCAGGTCCATGGACTGATTACCCAGATCCAAAAACCCGGAAGTGAATGGTACTTCCGGTTGCCAAAAACAGCGCTGTAACTCACATTGATGACAGTGCTGAGCCAAGAGAATGGAAAGGCTTGGACAGATGGTATATGGTGGCTGTTGAATACGGTTAAGCCGGGATGCCATGGGTCAAAAGGAAACCTCAAGGCGGGCATGGACTGGGGTGGCACCCCCCCCAGAAGAAGAAAACCCAAGGGGGATGTATACCAATACATATGGTATGGTATACACATGGTATACATGCCCCTTGGGTTTTTCTCTTCTGGGGGGGGTGCCACCCCGGTCCATGCCCGCCTTGAGGTTTCCTTTTGACCCATGGCATCCCGGCTTAACTGTATTCAACAGCCACCATATACCATCTGTCCAAGCCTTTCCATTCTCTTGGCTCAGCACTGTCATCAAAGTGAGTTACAGCGCTGTTTTTGGCATGGTTATACTAGCTAAAGAGCTTTCAAACTGTATAAATATAAATGTTTCATGTATCTTTTCCATTTATTTATCTTTATTTTCTGTTCTCTTTTTTAAACATCCAAGGTTGTTCTTATCATGTGTACTGTTGTTGAATAATCGAAAATCCTCGTCCATTTTCTTGATGAAGCCTTCCTGGCGAAACATGTTGAAATTTGTGGACGTGGTTACGATCAGAATTCTTTGTGATTACAGTTCTCTCTCTTCATTTGTCAATACTAGGTTGAGGATGTTTACCTTTGACTATGAATGTAAAACTGTTTTCACATTTTATTGTTCTTTTTTGTAAAACTGTATTAATAAATATTTGGTATAAATTTTTAACTGACAGTGCTCTTCCTTATATTGGGTGTACCTTTAAAATCCCATTTCCTACATATATTTTTGCTGTGTCAAGATTTAGTGAAAACACTGAAGATTGACTGGAATTTTCACATCCCATACCACCCCAGAGTTCAGGGATAGTAGAAAGAATGAATAGGACACTCAAAGATAAAATGAGGAAAGCCACAGGGGGAACTTTCAACGAATGGAAAAGGGTACTTCCTGCAGTCCTTGCAGAGGTAAGAATGACTCCCTCTAAAACCACAGGTTACTCCCCTGTCAAGGTCCTGATGGGAAGACCCTTCCCCACTCCATGGGCCAGACAGCCATTAATGTTGGAAAGAGGGGATCTTGATCTCATACAGGAATAGTTAAGAAATTGATTGAAACTTGAGTTGAAAAACGTGTCGCTCTCACCACTCCTTTTTTCTTCACAGGAACCTACTCATCCTTTCCAGGTGGAAGACGTCGTCGTGGTCCAGTAACTGAAGCATACCAAGCAAGAGTACCCATTTGGACCCCTGACTACAGTGATCGTGGTTACTCGAACAGCCATTCTGGTAGAGGGACAACAGGCTTGGATCCATGCCAGTCATGTGAAGAAGGTGAACCAAACACCTAAGAAGCAAGATAAAGCACAGAGAGGTGAAGCAGGTGATACAAATCCTCGAACAGTGAGTGAAGCAGGTGGTCAAGACTCTAAACAAGATGACCTCGCTTATTTCACCACAGACTTCTGGGCCTCCTGTTCTTGATGACTTTTTTTTTAACAAAACAAAGGTGCTTTATTGTTGTCATGTAGAGTGATATACAGTATATCCATCAATGTAGTACAGAACACTTCATAAAAGACCTACATGTGCAGGTACAGGAATAAAAAGCAGGTTGAACGTCTAAACTCAACTGCCTAGAAAGGACTATAAACAACCCTGTGTACATGTACTGATAAGATAAAATAGAGGAGAGTTCTGGGGCAGCTGAAAAAAAAAACGCCCAACTGCTCCTAAACGTCCATTTACCAGCAGCACATGAAGCCTTACAATCTACCAAAGTCTAATGAAAAATATTCCAGCTTTTCCAATAACTGTGTCATATTGTCCAAAATTGTAACATGCACAACTGGCTTCATGGAAAAATTTGCAAATGTTTACAGTAAGGTGATATCTGGGGAGAGATGTAAATCTGTCCTCACTTCAAACACATATTCATGTGAAGGAGAAGCCCTATACTGTATATTAACCTCTGTATGGCTAAATGCTTGAAGTCGATTTTAACTAACGGAATGACATTTAGCTTGCTAGAGTGCTATGGGTCAAAACTGATATTTTTTTCATCATTGTCTTTTGCATTTTTTTTGCCTCTCATGCTTTGAATCTCTTCCAACCTTCTTTAGCAGCTTCCTATTTGCATGCACTCTTTCCAGTGTTGACTGCACGGCATTATCCAGGGACGGTTTACAGATAGTAACAAGTGTGGATTATGCTTAAGTAAAACATGTTGGCACGAAAGCTTATAGTCTCATCCAGGGGGAGAATATGACAGAATGGTAATGTGGGAGCACAGGTGGAAGACAGTTGTCACCCCGTAACAGAAGTTCTAGAATAAGGACAGTCATAGCAAGATCACCAGTTGCAGTATAGCTGAAAATTATTTTATTAGTATCAAAAATAATCTTTCAGACACAATAAATAATTGCAGCAAATTAACAGAAGAATCCACTACCCTTCACCAAAAATGACAAAGTCACCACATTTTGGACTACTTACACCATGACTACCAATTATTCTCTCCCTGTCACACATTCATGCCTAGTCACAAATGTAAACACAGGGATCAAAGAATTTAACTGCAGATTGAATAAGGGGTTGTAAACCCTCGTTTAAAAAAAAAAACATGTCATACTTACCTCCACTGTGCAGTTAGTTTTGCACAGAGTGGCCCCGGTCCTCCTCTTCTGGGGTACCTCAGCAGCGCTGGTGGCTCCTCCCCGCATCGAGTGTCCACATTGGAGAAGAACTCTCCTTGGTGGACACCCGTGCAGGCGCGCTCCCGAGTCCCGCATCTGTGTCCATTCACACAGAATGCAGGATTCGTCCCAGGCACCGTGTCATTGGATTTGATTGACAGCAGCGGGAGCCAATGGCTAAGCTGCTATCAATCTATCCAATCAGGACATGAGACACCAGCTAGAGGTGGTGTGCTCGTTCCCGGCGAGAGAAAGATCGGGGCAGGTAAGTAAAAAGGGGGCTCGGGGGGGGCTGCAGCACCACAGAAGGTTTTTCACCTTAATGCATAGAATGCATTAAGGTGAAAAAAACATGAGGGTTTACAACACCTTTAACTTCAATAGTCAAGAGGAAACTTGAGAGTTTAACCTCTTAACGACCATCCGCAGTACTTTAACCACTTGACCACTGGGCACTTAAAACCCCTTAATAACCAGACCAATTTTCAGCTTTCAGTGCTCTCACATTTTGAATGACAATTACTCAGTCATGCAACACTGTACCTATATGAAAATGTTGTCCTTTTTTTAACACAAATAGAGCTTTCTTTTGGTGGTATTTAATCACCGCTGGGTTCTTTATTTTTTGCGCTATAAAAGAAAAACGACCGAAAATTCTGTAAAAAATTCATTTTTCTTTGTTTCTGTTATAGAATTTTGCAATTTAGTAATTTTTCTTCATATATTTTGGCCAAAATTTATACCGCTACATATCTTTGGTAAAAATAATCCAAATCGGTGTATATTATTTGGTCTTTGTGAAAGTTATAGAGTACGAAAGCTATGGTGCCAATATCTGAAAATTGATCACACCTGAAGTACTGACGGCCTATCTAATTTCTTGAGACCCTAACATTCCAGAAAAAAGGAAAATTTATTATCAAATACTTACCGTAATTTTCCTTTCCTGATGGACTCCATGGCAGCCTACGCGTGGGTTATCCCGCCTCCTCTCCAATGCTATAGGACCCCCTACCCTATAAGATTGAGCTCACCTGTATAGACTGTGTTCCGTAACTAGCCTACTCTTTGACCGATGGGTGGGAACTCTGTCTGCCATGGAGTCCATCAGGAAAGGAAAATTATGGTAAGTATTTGATAATAAATTTTCCTTTTTCCTGACAGACTCCATGGCAGCCTACGTGTGGGAAATAACTAGCCATTCCACACGGGTGGGTATGCTGAACAACAATAAATTTAATTTAACCCATCAACCGACAGGATTTATAAACCAAAGTTCACAGAAGAAAAGTGAAGCAGGCTCAGAAAAGTAATGTGACATTAAGGTTTTAATAGGGGCCCATGAGGCCGCTTGCAGATAACTTCTGGTTACACGTACCGGGCTGCTGCCCATGAAGCTGCTATACTCTTGGTGAAACGTGCCGTCACTGCCTCCGGAGGAGTCAGGATCCTAGCTCTATAAAGCTGATGGATGAACTGGACAATCCAGGCCGCAGTCGTTCTGGTCGAGGCTTGAATCAGTTTGTTACTGCCAAAGTGCAGGACAAACAGGTAGACAGAGTGTCTAAAAGGAAGGAAGTAGCTTGCAGGTATACCTTCAGAATTTCGTCTACGTCCAGAGGATGAACTTTAGTGGACTCCTAGGTCCTGAACGTAGATAGGACGATTCCCTGGATCTTATGGAACCTTGAGGTAACTCTCGGATTTGAGCTGAGCATAGGAATAAGGACCATCTGGTCCGGAAATAAGGACAGAAAAGGTTCTTCGTAACCTAGGGACGTGACCTCCGAGACCCTCTAGTCAAGGTAATGGCTACTAGGACAGTGTTCTTAGCTGAAAAGGTCTCCAATAGGAAGCGGGGAGGACTCTGTGTTACTGAGTTCAGACAGTGAGCCAATGACAAGGGGAAGGTCTAAATTGGGAAATCTTGGTCTCCTTTTTGAGGGCTAAGCTTTAACTGCCCATGGAACGACTGGTGGACTAAAGGGTGAACAGCCCATGAAGTTCCGGAGAAGGCCGACAAGGCTGAGACTTGGACCCTAAGAGAGCTGATGGATAGAGATAAATCTAGGCCAAAAAAAGCTGAAGATATCCTGAGCTTTTGGATTTCTACATGACCTGCCCAAAGAATGAGAACTCAACAGATTTGGCCCGAATTCTCCTATCGACCTAATTCGTGCTCGTCCCTGTAGAGTTCATGAGAGTGGCAAACACCCTTGAAGCGTACCTGAGCCGGACAAGGGTGCAGGACTGCCCCTTGAGAAAGAAGGTCCAGCCTGAGAGGAAGAGGCACCAGATCCCGGAAGCTGAGCTGGCTCAGGAAGGGAAGTCAAGGCTCGTTTGGCCAGTAAGGAGCTACAGCCACCACTTTTGACTGCTTCCGCATGAGATCTTCGTAAGAATCTGAGGATTATTGGGAATGATGAAAAAGGCATATGCCCTCTTGAAGCTCAAACGATATCTCATGGCATCCACCCCAGAGGCCTAGCTGCAATGGCTCCAAGTTGTAAAACCTCACCAGCTTGAGGTTGCCTGTGAAGAAAAAAGATCCACTCTGGAATTGACTCCCAGGAACAGAATCCACTTGAATGTCTGCACACGAGAAGACCATTCATTAGTGTCTGCGCGACAGGAATTCGATCAGACCATCTGGACTCCAGGGATACATAGAAGATCGCCGTTGTAACATCCATTCTTATAATACTGACTCTCCCACACACTGGGCTGCCCGAAGATCCTGGACATTCTAGCCCGGGTTGAGAAGACACGTACCCAACTTGCCTTAAGCAAGATCCAAACTGTAGAGGGCTCCCCAACCGGTACCGCTGGCATCGGTCGTGACCTTGACCCATGAGATGGGGCATCGGAGTAGCAATTGAGCAGATTTGCGCTGAAGACACCAGAAGAGGCTGCTCCATGTCGTTGATGATATGTGAATAGGTTGACTGTTGCCCCTTGATTTCCCTTGCTGCAGAAAACCTGACTGGAGAGGGTATCACCTCTGCAGGAACCACTTGACCATAGGGGTCGTGTAGACCGTCGAGCCGATAGTGTTTTTTGTTTTTTTTCAGAAGACTCGGGTGAGGTTATCAGCCCGAAAAGGAGGAAGAAGAACTGTAGATGGTCTTGCCCGATTTGGAACCGGAGGTAAACATCTTTTAAGCCGACTGAGATTAGCCAATCCCCCGGCCGTATAGAAAGTCGACAGAGCCTTCTATTGTATCTACAAATTTTATATACTTGTATGGGTAAGTTAGATCTATTACTGGTCACCAAAAACTGTTACTTTTGTATTAAGAAGAGGGGAAAGTATACCCCCTGGAATTTTTTGTCCCTCAGTACATGTACAGTAACGCCTGCTTCTGCTCTTCCAACCAAGTTAGCAGAGTGGAATAAATCTGGAGGAAGGAGTATTAGTGAAGGACCATGTGTGGCTCGATAAAACCATCTTGACAGCCCAGTAATCCAAGATGGAGGCCACCCAGATGGGCGGGCGCAACCCAAAAGATTTAGCTGGTTCACAACCATCGGACGCCTTACTCTTAGCGGGTTCAGAAGGACGGTTCAATTCTTTCTGAAGTCCCAGCCAGGCCTTTAAAAGCAAGCTTCTCACGAGCGTTCAGCACCTCCCGTACTGGGGACTCTTCCGAGCGAGCAGACGCCTAACCTGAGGAAGGCGTAACTATAAGGCCCAAAGAACCATGACCGAGGACCATTTAGTTAAAGCCAACAGGTGGATCAGATTGATACCAGCATCAGCTCCTTAACTGCTAAGCTTGTGGAGAACTCCTCCAAAGCTCTCCTGAGTACGAATACTACGATCATCGTCCAGGCTTCCATAACCTTTAGGCATAGCTGCTAGATCCAGGGCAGGGTTACGAGCCATACTGGCAAACCTGTAAGCTTCCTTGAGATCTTGATCTAACTTCTCTCAAGCCTGTCCTGCAAGACACGGCATCTTCTAAGTTAGAGTAACCTGTTTTGTCAGACGCAACAATGCTGCATCTATCAGTGGAGTGTTTCCTAGACACTTCACTTCTTCTGCCTTGAAGGGATACAATCTAGCGGTATTGATTGACGTAGAAGTTTTCTTGTCCACTCAGTTGCACTCCTCATCCTTTAATCCGTGAGGAGCAGAAAGAGAGAGAGCGCCCTTTCCCCCGGGGCTTAAAGAACTACTTTGCTTAGCCGATGGGGGGTGGTGGAAGGGTCTACTCACTTAAGGGCTTCCCTAATCGTTTTGAATCGTGGAGGAACCAGAGAGACGTCAAAGCTTCTGACACATTCGTCACCTTCCAACTTGCTGTTTGAAGAATCCAGAGAAGCAGCGTAGGGCTGGGAAGGACCCGAAAACCTTTGGGCTATGTTGGCCAAGAAGCCGGGTGGGATGGACAACTGGCTCCATGTGTGGGACGTGTCCCATTTCTTTAGGGATTGCTACCTCACACATTTCACAAGAGACTCCAAATTCTTGTTTCCCGTCTCTTTTATCCCCAACCGCCCAGGCATAACAGTGGTCACATAACGACTTGCCCTCCGGGACTCATGTTTACATCTCCAGCACGCTCTGCCATCCGAGGGCGGTGGGTGCGGTGACTGGAGGAGGAACGGCAACATCTCCTCTAGATGGAAGAGGAATGGCAACATCTCCTCTAGATGGAGGAGGAATAGCAACATCTCCTCTAGATGGAGGAGGAATAGCAACATCTCCTCTAGATGGAGGAATGGCAACATCTCCTCTAGATGGAGGAGGAATAGCAACATCTCCTCTAGATGGAGGAGGAATGGCAACATCTCTTCTAGATGGAGGAGGAATGGCAACATCTCCTCTAGTTGGAGGAGGAATGGCAACATCTCCTCTAGTTGGAGGAGGAATGGCAACATCTCCTCTAGTTGAAGGAGGAATGGCAACATCTCCTCTAGTTGGAGGAGGAATGGCAACATCTCCTCTAGTTGGAGGAGGAATGGCAACATCTCCTCTAGATGGAGGAGAAATGGCAACATCTCCTCTAGATGGAGGAGGAATGGCAACATCTCCTCTAGTTGAAGGAGGAATGGCAACATCTCCTCAATTTGGAGGAGGAATGGCAACATCTCCTCTAGATGGAGGAGGAATGGTAACATCTCCTCTTGTAAATGTTGTGGCCTGGCAAGGTCTCTGCCGTCCAGGACCACGACTTGCGGGTCCGATCTGAAAGGGCTGAAAAAGATTGGGGGGGAGACACCAAAGGCAATCTCAATCCTTTGAGACTGCAACCTTGGCCCCTCTCCTCGCCTGCACGTACCTTGTGCGTTAGGGCTGGCTGTATGAAGGCAGTAACCTGTCCATAACCGCTGGACAGAGCCTCATCATGACACGAATGGTCTGCAAATGACCCGGAAATGCTACACATAACGAGCCAATCAGAAAGATTACATACCCAATATATATATACATATATATATATATATATATATATATATATATATATATACACACACACACATAGACATCTTTATTTATTTATTCATTTATATATACACACATATATATATATATTTTTTTATTTACACACATTTCTTCTTTTTTCTTTTCTTTTTTTTTACAATATGTATATACATATATGTATCATTTATTTATTTATTTATTTATTTATCTTTATTTTCCCCTTTAAGGGGAGAAAACTCAGTAGACCAATGCAGACCAGGCTGGGGGAAGATGCCACTCACTGTCTGCGTGAAATCCCGTTCTTGACAGGAGATGGCAGACAATCAAATCCCCCGCCTGAGTGATGTCACTGCTCCTCCACCTCGCGCCTGCGCTGTGGGAGACAGCCACACGGCGCCTGCGCGGCCGCCGGAGGATTCGCCACTCCGCGCACGCGCGAGCCAAGCCTCGCTTTCGCGAAGGCCCCGCGCATGCGCAGAACGACAGCGGCAGCCGCTACCCGGAAGCGCCGTGGCTGCCTGGAACGCAGAAGCGTTCCAAACACCATGAGGGGACACAGAGGAGCCAGGGTGTACTGGGGAGACAGGAGACAAACAACAGCATAAACAAAGAAACGACTGCCATGGAAGTAGTAGGAAATTGCAGACCTTGCCAGCCATTGATGCGTCCACCTTCAGGCATACCAAAGCATCCTCCCCTCCATGACTGGGGTATCTAGTGCCATGAAAAGCTATTCGCCCGCTCATAACTGGGCCCTGAGCTGCACCGTATGATGGTATGCTAGATTCTGGAAACATTCTGACCGGACGCCAACAGGAACAATTGTGATGTAGGTCCATGGAGGAGGACAAAAAAGGAACAGAGTCTATACAGGTGAGCTCAATCTTATAGGGTAGGGGGTCCTATAGCATTGGAGAGGAGGCGGGGTTAACCCACACGTAGGCTGCCATGGAGTCTGTCAGGAAAGTACAAATACCCCCCAAATGACCCCTTTTTGGAAAGAAGACATTCCAAGGTATTTAGAAAGATGCATGATAAGTTTTTTGAAGTTGTCATTTTTTCCCACAATTCTTTGCAAAATCAAGATTTTTTTTTCTTTTTTTTTCACAAAATTGTCATATTAGCAGGTTATTTCTCACACACAGCATATGCATACCAAATTACACCCCAAAGCACATTCTGCTATTACTCCCGAGTATGGCGATACTACATGTGAGACTTTTACACAGCGTGGCCACATACAGAGGCCCAACATGCACGGAGCACCTTCAGGCGTTCTGGAGCACCCAGGCCAATTCTGACATTTCTCTCCTACATGTAAAAATCATCATTTATTTGCTAGAGAATTACAAAGAACCACAAAACATTATATATATGTTTTTTTTTAGCAAAGACCCTAGAGAATACAATGGCGGTCATTGCAACTTTTTATCTCGCACGGTATTTGCGCGGCAATTTTTCGAACGTGTTTTTTTTGGAAAAAAAACTGTTTTGTGCTTTAAAAACAAAACAAAACAGTAAAGTTAGCCCAATGTTTTTGCATAATGTGAAAGATGAAGTTACGCCGAGTAAATAGATGCCTAACATGTCACCCTTCAAAATTGCACACGCCCGTGGAATGGCGCCAAACTTCGCTACTTAAAAAACCCATAGGCGACGCTTTAAAATTTTTATTGGTTACATGTTTTGAGTTACAGAGGAGGTCTAGGGCCAAAATTATTGCTCTCGCTCTACTGATCGCAGCGATACCTCACATGTGTGGTTTGAACACCGTTTTCATATGTGGGCGGGACTTACGTATGCGTTCGCTTCTGCATGCGAGCACACAGGGACGGGCGCTTTACATTTTTTTTTTATTTTTATTGTTCATTTTACTTTATTTATTTTAGTTTGATGCTCTTTTCCAAAAAATACATTTTTTGATCACTTTTATTCCTATTACAAGGAATGTAAACATCCCTTGTAATAGGAATATGGCATGAAAGGTCCTCTTTACAGTGAGATATGGGGTCAATAAGACCCCACATCTCACCTCTAGGCTGGGAAGCCTGAAATAAAAAAAAAAAAAGATCCTGGCTTCGATCGTAGCAGTGAGTCGGTAGAAGCACCTGAGGGCAGCGGAAGGGGGGGACGTCCCCTCTCGCCTCCCGTGAGAACGATCAAGCAGTGGTACAGCTGCCATGATCATTCTTATAGTGTAGGGAATCGCCGGCTGAAAAAGCTGATATCTGAATGATGCCTGTAGCTGCAGGCATCATTCAGATATCCCTGCACAAAGTCAAGGACGTTGTATGATGGCCGGCGGGCGGGAAGTGGTTAAAACGCATTTTTTTTTTAACACAAAGTTGTCCATTTATACAGTATTTCTAACACATAGCATGTACATACCAAAAATGACACCCCAAAATAGATTCTCCTACTCCTCCTGAGTATGGCAATACCCCATGTGTGAGACTTCCACAGCCTGGCCACATACAGAGGATGAGTACAGCCGAGTATGGTTGAGCATTGCAGGGTATTGCAGGGTATGGCAGAGTATGGCTGAGAATGGCTGGGTATGGCAGAGTATGGCTGGGTATCACCGAGTATTGCAGAGTATGACTGGGTATTGCAGAGTATGGCTGGAGTATGGCTGGGTATTGCAGAGTATGGCACGGTATTACAGAGTATGGCAGAGTATGGCATGGTATTGCAGGGTATTGCAAAGTATTGCGGGGTATTGCAGAGTATGGCTGGGTATTGCAGGGTATGGCTGGGTATGGCAGAGTATGGCTGGGTATGGCTGGGTATTGCAGAGTATGGCATGGTATTGCGGGGTATTGCAGAGTATTGCGGGGTATTGCAGGGTGTTGCAGGGTATTGCAGAGTATGGCAGAGTATGGCAGGGTATTGCAGAGTATTGCAGGGCATTGCAGAGTAGTTCAGGGTATTGCAGAGTATTGCAGGGCATTGCAGAGTATGGCAGAGTATTGCAGGGTATGGCAGAGTATTGAGGGTGTTGCAGGGTATCGCAGAGTATTGCAGAGTATGGCAGGGTATTGCAGAGTATTGCAGAGTAGTGCAGACTATTGCGGGGTATTGCAGAGTATGGCCGGATATGGCAGAGTATGGCTGGGTATTGTAGAGTATGGCATGGTATTGCGGGGTATTGCAGAGTATTGCAGGGCATTGCAGAGTAGTGCAGAGTATTGCGGGGTATTGCAGAGTATGGCCGGATATGGCAGAGTATGGCTGGGTATTGCAGAGTATGGCATGGTATTGCGGGGTATTGCAGAGTATTGCAGGGTGTTGCAGGGTATTGCAGAGTATGGCAAGGTATTGCAGGGCATTGCAGAGTAGTTCAGGGTATGGCAGAGTATTGCAGGGTGTTGCAGGGTATTGCAGAGTATGGCAGAGTATTGCAGGGCATTGCAGAGTATTTCAGACTATTGCAGGGTACTGCTGAGCATGGAGGGATGGCTGAGCATGGATGCATGGATGGCTGAATGTGACTGCATTTGTCACAGAGCAGCGCTGTGGGCACTACAGATCCAGCCCACAGCGCTGCTGCCATCCGATCCCACCCCCTCTGTACCGATCGGTACACAGAGGGGAGGGAGGAACCGGCGTCATGAGATGACGCCGGTTTGTTTACATGTGATCGCTCCGTCCGCGATGAGCGGCCGTTTACCTTGATCCGTGATGCGCCGGGTCCAGATGTTCTCGGGTGTGCACCCCAGGGGGCGCGCGAGAGCAGGATTCTGGGAGGACGTCACTGTACGCCCTCCCAGAGTTAAGCAACCGCCCTACAGCCGTCATTCATGCTAAGTGGTTAACTGCAGATGAGAGGCTCATACAGGAACGATCACCTACCTGTATGTTGGAGGTTTCATCCGGGTCCACAAGTGCCCAGAAACCCCTGATGTGATTGGTTGCAGTACCAGTTTGTCAGTGGGTCCCAGCCAAAATTTTGCCAAAAACCCTGCTAATCGCCTGCAGCCAATCGGCCTGTGATTGTACTTGTAAACATAGGCAGCTAACCGTTCCTTCTCTTCCTGGACTGAAAAGAGACACCACACAGTGAGTAAAAGCAGTACAATTTGCACCCACACACCTTAGTTAGGTACATTTAACTTTGATCCAGCCAGTGCCATTAGTACAGTGTCAGTGTACAGAAATTTTCACTGATCACTGTATTATTGTCACTAGCTAGATCAGATCAGGTCAGTTAACGTCCCTCTCAGCCAGGATCAGCTAGCATTAGATTGCCCTCACACTATAGGATGCTGATTTCTGCCATTGCTAGTATAGTCTTTATACAGATCAATATATTGAACACAAGCAGAACTATACTAGTTTGCCCCTTAGTATAGTGTCCCCAAAAACACAGTGTTAGCAGGATCAGCCCTGTTCACTGCCAGCACTTGTGTTTAGCGTCACTGTGACAGGGCAGTGAAAGGGTTAACTGGGGGTGATCAGGGGGTTCAAATTTTATTAGGGAATATATGGCGGGTACCCTGAACCTAATAAAGTTTAACCCCCTGATCACCCCCAGTTAACCCTTTCACTGCTCTGTCACAGTGTCATTAGTACAGTGTACAGATCTTTTTTCTGATCACTGTATTAGTGGCACGGGTGATGCCAGTTAGCGTTAGCGTCAGTCCCTGATAAAGTCAGGGTCCCGCCACATTCACTAATAAATTTTAACCCTTTGATTGCCAGTAACACACACACACACTATACACCTCCATTACTAGTATAGTGTCTGAACGAATGAATTTCTTTGATCAGATCTACGTATACTAGTGTCCCCAATAGTATAGTGTTCCCAAAACGCAGAGTTAGCAGGAACAGCCCTGTCCCACAGCCACCCACAGTAGTGTCCCACAGCCACCATGTCAGGGTTGGGCTCAGCCCCTCCTTCTCTGAGCTGGCCGCTCAGCTGTCGGCTAATTGCCAGCTCCTATCTCTCCACAGTTACTCAGCTGTTGAAGATATCCTGCTCGTCAGTCCTACCTTCTTAAGCCATCCAGCCCAGAGGATCTCTGCCTTCGCCCTAGTCAACATCACAGAGACGCTCTCCTGCATTCCTGTTAAAAAACTTGCTTGGCTGACATCCCTTCTGGCTCCAGATCCTGTCTGCTGTTTTACTACGCTCATCTCCGACTCCCTGACATTTGGCTTGTCTATCCGTTCCTGAACTCTGGCTTTTTTGACTACATTTGTTCTATTAACTTTTATTATTAAACAAGTGTGATTTAACTGTACTTCTGTCTCGGTCTGATTTCATGGTTTCTGACACACCAAGAATTTAAACGCAGGCCCATAGAGCCCTTCCTTATGCACTTGCAAATCCTGATTGGCAGCCCACCAAATCTGCAGCGCCCGTACTTCCCCCATTCACTGACCAACCCCCCCAATTCAGGTGGAAACAGCAAATTTAACTCCCCTTGGTTTTTATGAGCTGTTTTTCATGGAAGATCTGTACAGATCTAGTGTGGACCAAAGCAATTTATATGCTGATCAATTTATCGCCGCAAACCCAAATTTGAACCTTGCCAGACAATTTGAATGGAAACGTATCAAGGTTTCTGAATTTAGGACATTTCTGGGCCTATCCCTCAATCATAGGCATTACTATAAAGAGTGAGTTGCAGTCATATTGGTCCACTGACCCAATTCATCATATGCCCGTGTTCTCTGCTGCCATGGCCAGGACTAGATACGAGCAAAACTTGTGGTTTACTCACTTCAACGACAAACTCTGTCGTCCTCTGGGTGATCCTGGATATGATCGGCTCCACAAAATTTGGCCCCTCGTAAATCACTTGAACTAAAAAATTTGCATGTGTATTTGTATATCCCCAAACAAGCTGTCTGCGTAGATGAGTCCCTGATTAAGTTTTCTGGCCGCTTTGTGGTCAAACAGTTTCTCCCCAGCAAGTGTGCCAGATATGGGGTCAAAATGTATATGCTCTGTGACAGGGCAACAGGCTATACATGTACTTTCCAGATATAGTCACGTGGAGTCCCCCGTCTGCCCAGACTACATAGGGAGCAGTGGCAAGATTGTTTGTATATGGTGTCTCCTTTTTTCGGAAAGGAGTACCATTTATATGTGGATAATTTTTTACAAGCGTCCCACTTTTTAGACACCTCTTTCAATGTTGGAACTGTCGCATGTAGCACCGTACGATCTAATCGCTGGGGCTTCCCCCAACAGCTTATAAATTCCCCACTTAGACCAGGGGAGAGAGTCTGCCTGAGGTGCATGAATTGCTCACTGTGAGGTGTAAGGACATTATATTAGCCGCTAGACTGCTTTTACAAGCAGTGGGGGGGGGGGGGGGGAATCATCTCTACGGCCTAAGAAAGCAGAAGTTACAAGCATTTCATCCCTTTGGTTTCGCCAGATATAAACAGCGCCATGTTTAAAATGGAAAGCATCTTATCACACCGATCTTGGTGTGGTCAGATGCTTTAAGGGCAGAGGAGAGATCTAGAGTCTAAAAGACACCAATTTTTTTTTAAAAAAAGAGTACCTGTTACTACCTATTGCTATGATAGGGGATTTACATTCCCTGTGATAACAATAAAAGTGGTAAAAAAAATGAAAGGGACAATGTAAAAATAAAATTATAAAAGCAAAATAAATAATAAAAAAATAAAAGGAAAGCACCCCTGTCCCTCCGCGCTGGCGCGCAAAGGCGAACGCAAGCATCAGTCTTGCGTCGTACGTAAACAGTAATTGCACCATGCATGTGAGATATCACCACGAACATCAGATCAAATGCAGTAATTCTAGCAGTGGACCTCCTCTGTAATTCTAAAGTGGTAACCTTTAAAGGCTTTTAAATGTGTATATAGTTTGTTGCTGCTGCACGGGCATATGCAATTTAAAGCATGTCGTGTTTGGTATCTACAGTGGGGCAAAAAAGTATTTAGTCAGCCACCAATTGTGCAAGTTATCCCACTTAAAAAGATGAGAGAGGCCTGTAATTGTCATCATAGGTATACCTCAACTATGAGAGACAAAATGTGGAAACAAATCCAGACAATCACATGCTGATTTTTGAAAGAATTTATTTGCAAATTATGATGGAAAATAAGTATTTGGTCACCTACATACAAGCAAGATTTCTGACTCTCACAGACCTGTATCTTCTTAAGAGGCTCATCTGTCCTCCACTCATTACCTGTATTAATGGCACCTGTTTGAACTTGTTATCAGTATAAAAGACACCTGTCCACAACCTCAAACAGTCACACTCCAAACTCCACTATGGTGACCAAAGAACTGTCGAAGGACACCAGAAACAAAATTCTAGACCTGCACCAGGCTGGGAGGACTGAATCTGCAATAGGCAAGCAGCTTGGTGTGAAGAAATCAACTGTGGGAGCAATAATTAGAAAATGGAAGACATACAAGACCACTGATAATCTCCCTGGATCTGGGGCTCCACGCAAGATCTCACCCTGCGGGGTCAAAATGATCACAAGAACGATGAGCAAAAATCCCAGAACAACGGGAACTAGTGAATGACTTGCAGAGAGCTGGGACCAACTTAACAAAGGCTACCATTAGTAACACACTACAACGCCAGGGACTCAGACTTAAGCCAGTACATGTCCGGGCCCATCTGAGGTTTGCTAGAGAGCATTTGGATGATCCAGAAGAGGATTGGGAGAATGTCATATGGTCAGATGAAACCAAAGTAGAACCGTTTGGTAGAAACACAACTCGTGTTTGGAGGAGAGAGAATGCTGAGCAACCAAAGAACACCATACCTACTGTGAAGCATGGGGGTGGCAACAGCATGCCTGGGGCTGTCTCTCTGCAAAGGGAATAGGACGACTGATCCATGTACATGAAAGAATGAATGGGGACATGTATCGTGAGATTTTGAGAGCAAACCTCCTCCCATCAGCAAGGGCATTGAAGATGAAACGTGGCTGGGTCTTTCAGCATGACAATGATCCCAAACACACCGCCCGGGCAATGAAGGAGTGGCTTCGCTGCGCTACTTTAACTGGTAATTGTGTGGTCATGCAACTCTGTATTCAGACCAAATTTAGGCCCCTTTCACACGGGCTTTCCGATCAGGTCAGCCTGTCAGTTTTTCAGGTGGACCTGATCGAACGCACCTGTTACTCCTAAGGATCGGTAGATGTCAGCGGTTACATGCCCGTTGACATCCAATCTGATCCCCATAGAGGAGAGCGGGGCTTTGACAGGTCTTTCTCCGTACAGTGAGCGGAGACAAACCTGTCATCCACCTGCTCAGTGGGGATCAGCGGAGCGATCGCTGCTGAGCAAAACAGAGCCTGTGTGAAAGGACCCATATATATATATATATTATATATATTTTTTTTTGTTTACACAAATAGAGCTTTCTTTTGGTGGTATTTAATCACCAGGTTTTTTTGCAAAATTTAAACGAAAACCAAAAATTTGTGGGGGGGGGGATGATATTTTCTGCTTTCTGTTTTCAAAAATATCCAATAAACACAAAATTTAGGCCAAAATGTACTCCGCTACATGTCTTTGTAAAAAAAAAAAAAAAATCCCAAAAAGTGTATACTGGTTTGTGTGAAAGTTATAGCAGCTACAAACTATGGTAGAACACTGGAATTTACGCAGCTTTTACTGTCTGACTACCCATCACATTTCTTATGGTGCTAAAATGCCAGGGAAGTACAGACCCCAGCCCCCCCCCCCCAAATTACCCCTTCTTGGAAAGCAGACACCCCAAGGAATTTGCCAAGAGGCATGTTGAGCCCATAAATGATTTCATTTTTTCCACAAGTTACAAAAATCTCCCCCCTACACAAAGTTGTCACTTAAATGATATATTGCTCACACATGCCATGGTATATGTGGAATTACATCCCAAAATACATTACCACCTTACATTATAAATCATGCCTGCCACAGCCGATTGGCTTCCTTCTGATGAAGCCACGTGGGAGGGTGGCGATACTCGTGGAGGCAGAGCCAGGCGGGATGTGATCACCAGTTGGAGCAAGTGAGATATTGCTGGAATGTATTGTTTTACTGAGCTTATGCCTATTTTTTTATAAATAAAATGTTAGTGCATTTCCTAAAGTTAGGCTGGTGTATTCTGTGTCATTACCTGGGGTACCACATTTTCCTGTAAAGAAGCAATATTGGAGCACTTTCTTTTGGAGTCTATATGGTTTTTTTTTCACCAAGATTTTATATATATTTACCTGGCATATTTGATGTTAGTTTATTGTAGATTGATAGTTGACAACAGACAAGTGTAATGAGGAAATAACGCCCTTCAAAAGCCCAAAGACAGTCATTGGTTTATGGCACCTGTACACCGATAGGCTCCTAAAAAAGTTTGACACATGTGGTATCCCCATACTCCGGAGAAGTAGTGGAATGTATTTTGGGGTCTAGTTCCACATATACCGATGGCATGTGTGAGCAATAGATCGTTTAGGTGACAACTTTGTGTAAAAAAAACTTGAAGACCAAGCCTTTTCTGACGATTTTTGTTTTGAAAAAATATAATTTTTGCTAGAAAATTACTTTGAACCCCCAAACATTATATGTATATTTTTAAAAGCAGAGGCCCTACAGAATAAAATGGTGGGTGTTGCATTTTTTTTCCCCCAAGTATTTGCGCCAACTCTTAGAAAAAATACACTTTTTTGAATTTTAATGCATAAAAACACAACATACTGCCCAATTGTTTGGTCAAATATAAAATATGATCTTACACTGAGTAAATAGATACCAAACATGACCTGCTTTAAAATTGTGCATGCCTGTGCAGCGGCGACAAAATACGCACATTTTTAAAAAGCCTTTACAGGTTACCACTTTGCTTTTACAAGCAGACCTCCTGTGTAAATCTAATCTAGCAACTAATTAGCCACTAGAGTTGCCTTTACATGAAAGCCGACCGCCGGCTGAAAAAAAAAAAAAAAAAAATATACCAAGATGATGCCTACACCTGCAGGCATCATCCCAGTATAACAACTCAAAGTCCAGCAACGTTCCAGTACATTGCTGGTCCTTGTTGGGCATATATGTAATGTTATTCTTTTTTATTCTTTTTCATGCAGCCTATGGGCTGCATGAAAAAAAGAGAATCTAACAGATTCCTCTATTCACATCGATTGATCGATGTGGATGAAGAAATCTCTGCCAGAAAAAGTGTGTGGTATGCCCACCATTAGACTGCATCTACTCACTTCTAATGATGGGCATATATGCAATGTTCTTTTTTTTTTTTTTCTCTTCAGCCCACGCTCGATGTGGATAAAGAAACCTCTGCCAAAAAAAAAAAAAAAAATTTTTTTTAAATATATATATGTCAAAGTATAGTGGCGATATACGTTCTTTTTTTAACTACGGATGAGAAATCTCCTCCTACAGTGCTGCAATCACTGATGTATGTATTTTGAAAGCACACCCTGCTGCTGTCAGAATAAACAGATCAATGCTACAAAGTAAACAACGGTAATAATAAAACATTTAAACAATAAAATTACAACTATTTTTGACTTTTTTTTTTTTTTTTACAACTTTCCTCCAACTGTAAAAAAATTAATTTGAGGCTAGGGTCTCTCAAAATGCAATAGCTTGTCTCCTGAGTATCCAACAACTTTCTTTAGGTTGGCCAGGACAGAAATAACAGGTGTCACACTTAAATAAATGTCTACTACAATCACATCTTTTTCGGGGTGGCTTTTGAGTCGGGGTACCAGGGAGGACATCCGGAAAATGCCTCTAATGCAGCCATCTCACTGCATCTAGATTGGGAGACTGGGCCCCAGCACCTTCTGGATACAAAAGGGCCGTGATGATCTCATCCTGAATTTTAGGAAGGATCCACTTCTTCCTGATGCTTTGTATTAGTACAAAAGCGTTGAACATGGCCAATTGTAAATAAATATAGACACTTTCTTGTGCCAGAGTCTGGCCTGACAGGAAACTAAAGTACAGCTTCATCTGGTTGTTGAAGTCCACCCCTCCCATGTTAAGGTTGTAGTGGTGGACACAGAGGGACTACTCAACACCAGTCGCCATTGTAATTTGGACTGTTGTATCGGTGTGAATGGAAGACGGGACAAAAACATCCCATTTGTCCTCCCACTTCATTGTGAGCAATTCATCATTTCTCAAGCAGGCTTTCTCCCTTTCAGACACTATACTAGTAATGGAAGTTTATAGTGTGTGTTACTGGCAATCAAAGGGTTAAATGTTATAATGAATATGTGGCGGGAAATCTGACACTATCTGGCATCCCCCTGTGACACCAACACAGTGATCAGCAAAAAAAAAAAAAAAAAAAAACACCTTTACTGTACTGACAGGGGGTGAAAGGGTTAACGGGGGGGGGGGGGGGGGGGGGGGGGGGCGCGCACCCATCAGAGGGTGAAATGTGCCTATCTAGGCGTTTGTGTGCTGTGATCTCTTCTCACGTTGGAACCGAAAAGGGCTCCAGAAAAGAAGAGACCATCATTTTCTGTGCCTGTTTTGTAAACAGACACATGCTGATCTGAGATTCGTCAGGACCGATCAGCAGGTCCAGGCCAAAAATCATTGCCATGGACCAATCGGTGCTGGATCGAATCACAGCACCACCAGGCCAGCAGGAGCGTGGATCACGTACTAGGTATGTAATTCGGCGCAGCAAAGCCACTTTATATGTAAGTTATACGGTCTGCAAGCGGTTCATTTACTGCATCATTATTATTTTTATTTTTTTTTTTAAGTGAGGAATTTTGACTTACCTGTAAATTATTTATATAGGGAGCACAGTAAAGGACACAGGCTGTGTATTCATAAACCCTAGAACAAAACTCCTCCTGTGCTTTTGCAAATCACTGCACCATGCGTCTTCTCAGCATTCTGGCACCAAGCCCCCATAGCCCAGCTTGTAAGACCACCACTTTGTTCTCTGTTTATACAGTTTCAAAATTTTACTGGGTGGATAGCCAATCCTCTGTAGATGCAGCGGTCAGTCACAAGATTTTGTTGCAGTGGCACTGAAGTTGAATCTGTTGATCCTTGCTGTTGTTGAAATTTGGTTACGAGACAACCCAAATAGGCGAGTCAGTCAGCCTGGATTTTGTAGGGGTATTCCCAAAACAGTTTATTTTTTGTACAGGATCACCAGTTATTCCTTTAATGAAAACTTAATCGTTAAGCAACTGAAAACTATTTTTGAAACTAAATTAACATGATACAGTGTACGAGGATTTTACGGACTGGGTTTAGAAAAAATTCAAAAGGCCAAACTTCAGGACAATTAATTTTCATAACTTTAGATTGTTTATTTCATGTTCAACTCTGCACTTTAGTAATTAGGAGTATGTTTTTTTTTTTTTTTTTTTTTGGAGTTGTAAAAAAACACACTCCTTTTAGCTTTCGCAGAGTGCAGCTCTTACTGTACCTTCCAGACTCTGTGGAACTTCTAGTCCACAGCATCATCAAAGACTGTTATCAGCCATTGCAGCCTATTTGATGTTAAAATTGCAGCTTGAATCTCTAGGAAAACTAAAAAGGCTTTTTCAAATAACTTAAAAGTATGTCCAAAGCTTTTTTGGCTGTACTTCTCTTGATGGTCATGGGAATACATTTACTTTCATTCTCCTGTAACCCAGAGTCTACTAATAGTGGGCCATTGCCCACTATCAGCTGACCAGACAGAGCCAGGCCAGGCTCGAGAGGGATCCTGACAATTCTGATGGACAGCTGACCCTGCCTTTCAGCATGCCACCCTCTACCAAGCCTAGCACTCCAGGCACCCACTGCTTTCTGCTGGTAGCAACCCAAAAGCAGGGCTATCAGTGGTCATTTGATCCTTCAGTTCTTGGTCATAGAGTCAGCATGGGACAGCTGCAGCGATGATGATGCAGCATGGGAGGAGATAATGTTTGTTTTTTGTATACGTTAAGCTTCTCCTTTAACCGGTTCCCGTCTTTTTACGGGGGCAGAATGGCACCCCTGCGCAAAACCCTGTATATATACACACGGGGTTCCCTTTAAGAGCTGCCAGCATGGGGATTTGTGTGTGTAAATATACAAATCCCTGTCCTGTCAGGGGAGAGGAGACATATTGTTTGTTCCTAGTAAGTAGGTACAACGATATGTCTACTCCCCTAGTCAGTCCTAAAAATGTGTCAAAAGTGTCCGATCTGTCGGTCACAATACTGCTAAAAATCGCAGATCACCAAAAAAAAAAAACCCTTTCCCATAGTTTGTAGACGCTATAACTTTTGCACAAACCAATCAATATACACTTATTGCGATTTTTTTTTTTTTTTACCAAAAATATGTAGAATATATATTGGTCTAAACTGATGAAGAAATCGGATTTTAAAAACATTTTTGGGGATATTATAATAAAAAGTAAAAAATATATATTTTTTTTTCAAAATTGTCGCTCTTTTTTTGTTTATAGCACAAAAAAAATAAAAACCAGAGTTGATCAAATAGCACCAAAAGAAAGCTCTATTTGTGGGAAAAAAAGGACACAAATTTTGTTTGGGTACAGCATTGCATGACCACGCAATTACCAGTTAACCACTTCAGCCCCGGAAGAATTTACCCCCTTCCTGACCCGAGCAATTATTGCAATTCGGCACTGCGTCGCTTTAACTGACAATTGCGCAGTCGCGCGACGTGGCTCCCAAACAAAATTGAAGTCCCACAAAAATTTTTTCCCACAAATAGAGCTTTCTTTTGGTGGTATTTGATCACCTCTGCGTTTTTTATTTTTTGTGCTATAAACAAAAAAATAGCGACAATTTTGAAAAAAAACAAATTTTTTACTTTTTGCTATAATAAATATCCCCAAAAAATATTTAAAAAAAACCATTTTTTCTTCAGTTTAGGTCGATACGTATTCTAAATATTTTTGGGAAAAAAAAAAAAAAAAAAAAAAAAAATTCGCAATAAGCGGTTGATTGGTTAGTGCAAGTTATAGCGTCTACAAAATAGGGGATAGTTTTATGGTATTTTTATTGATGATTTTATTTCTACTAGTAATGGCGATGATCAGCAATTTTTATCGTGACTGCGACATTATGGCGGACACAGACAATTTTGACACATTTTTGGGACCATTGGCAATAATACAGCGATCGATGCTAAAAAAATTGCTTTGATTACTGAAAAATGTCACTGGCAGTGAAGGGGTTAACCACTAAGGTGGTGCTGTAGGGGTTAAGTGTGTCCTAGGGAGTGTTTCTAACTGTGGGGGGGAGGGGCTGTGTGTTACACTACACTGATCGCCGCTCCCGATCACAGGGAGCAGAGATCAGTGTCACTAGGCAGAATGGTGAGATGCTACATTAGCATCTCCCTGTTCTTCCTCACCGTGAGACGATCACGGGTATCCCCGCGGGACCCGCGATCGTGGAGCTCCCGGCGGGCGCGCGCCGCCTCTTAAGGGGGAACATACAGGTAAGTTAATCTGCCTGTACGAGCCCTTCTGCCGCAGTATATCTGCGTGAGGCGGTCGGGAAGCGGTTAAAGCAGGTCGGGAAGCGGTTAAAGCAGCACCGTGCCAAATTTTAAAAAGTGCTCTGGTCAGGAAAGGGGTAAAACCTTCCGGGGCTGAAGTGGTTAAATAAACACACACACACACACACACACACACACACACACACTCTCTCTAGAACACAGGGCTTCCACTGGCTGATCATAGAACCCAGCAAAGACTCGATCGGCTTTGTTGTGCTCAGATATAGTAACCCAGAAGCGATGACGTCACTTCTTGGTTGCCTGGATGCAAACCGCACCATTTTAAAAAATCAAAAGCATTCAATCAATTGACCTTGGTGTAATCAAATGTTTTTAGGGCAGAGGAGGGATTTGCATATCCTCGTGTTTGCATGTAAAGGCGAACGCAGGCATCGGTTCTGCACACATGCATATAGTGATCATCCCACGTGAGGTACCGTTTTTTTCTGCAAAACGCACCAGACCTGCTGCAGAGATACGTGAACCGGGTCCATAGAAAGACGGTCAAAATCTCCTGCTATTGCGATTTAGATGAGGTGATCCCACATCCAATTCACAATGGTGTGAACCCAGCCTTAAAGTACGATTAATATTGGTCTTATTTTTGGCGGGGGTCTTGAACTACTTCAGCCTCAGCAACATACTTGGACATCACTAGGGCTGAAGGAGTCATACCAGGATGATGACCTGGAGCTACAGGCATCAGCTGGTGATGGGTTTTAAATGTAAAAGCAATCCTAGCAGCTAATTTGCTACTGGATCACTTACAGGTGACAGAAGGGGTTCCCCCTCCTCTCCCATCCCACCAGGGAGCATGGGACTGAAGCCGGTGGTTCCACCCACTGACCATAGAGGTGACCGAGGACCGGATCATCCCAGATCATCTCTATGGTCCAAGAAACCCAAAGCAATGTGTATTTTGTCACTTCTGATTTTGGCAAATGTAAACAGGCCATTACTGGCTTGTGAAAACACTGGATCAAACCGATCTTAGTTTGATCTGATGCTTTTAAAAGGCAGAGGAGAGATCTGGGGCGTAATAGACTAGTAAAGTGTAATCTGTCACTGTCCATGATACCAAAAGAGATGCTCATCCCTTGTAATTGCAAGTCGATAAAAAAAAAAAAAAAAAATGTAAAGAGACAGTGTAAGAATAAAACAAAGTTTAACAAATAACAAAAAAAAAAAAAAAAAAAAAAAAAATGTAAAGCACCCCTGTCCCCACGTACAAAGGCGAATGCATAAGTAAACTGTGTTCACACCACACACGTGAAGCATCGCCACAAATGTTATAGCAAGAGCACTACGTCTAGCACCAGAGCTTTTGTGCAACTCTATAAACTGGTAACCTGTAAAAGGGTCACCGATAAGTACCCTAGTGTGGCACCATTCCACGGATGTGTGACATTTGAAAATAAATAAATAAAAAAAAAAAAAGTATATATATATAAATAAAACACACACACACACACACACACACACACACACACACACAGTCAGGTCCATAAATATTGGGACATCAACACAATTCTAATCTTTTTGGCTCTATACACCACCACAATGGATTTGAAATGAAACAAGATGTGCTTTAACTGCAGCCTTTCAGCTTTAATTTGAGGGTATTTACATCCAAATCAGGTGAATAGTGTAGGAATTACAACAGTTTGTATATGTGCATCCCACTTTTTAACGGACCAAAAGTAATGGGACAATTGGCTGCTTAGCTGTTCCATGGCCAGGTGTGTGTTATTCTCTTTTATTCTCTTATTATCCCATTTACAAGGAGCAGATAAAAGGTCCAGAGTTCACTTCAAGTGTGCTATTTGCATTTGGAATCTGTTGCTGTCAACTTTCAATATGAGATCCAAAGAGCTGTCACTATCAGTGAAGCAAGCCATCATTAGGCTACATACACACACACAAAAAAAAGCGCCTTTAAAAAAACAACTGGAGCAAATACTGTGTAACATACGAAATTTGCAACACTAACCATTTTACTCTCTATAGCCTCTGCTAAAAATGTTATGTTATATAAATGTTTGGGGGTTCTAAGTATTTTTCTAGTATAAGAGGTAGTAAAAACATGGCTCAACTGCAGGGTTTTACCACCCATCTAAAAAGAGAAAGGAAAGGGAAGCGCTAAGTGCAGTATTAAAATGAGCTTTAATAGAACAGCGGTAATAAAAACTCACAAGATGTGGAGTAATATAATGCTCATTAGTATAAAAAGCATTACCACTACATCTCCTTCCTGTCAGATCCGCTGATGACAGATTGTGTGGCTGTCAGCTGTGCACAGGAGAGGATTGGTGCTTCAGAGGCTATGTGCTCGGAGTTCACTGCTCCTTCAATAGGCCTGTAGAAGGAGCAGCGAGTTTGGAACAAGTAGCCTGTGAAGCACCAACCCTTTCCCTGTAGCTGATCTCACAACTGCCCTAAGAGTGCATTCCAAGCCAGCGTGAGGAACTTCCGGGATCCTTTCCAGTGTCCTTGGCTCACCATCTGTCATCTGTGGTTTCTGCAGGAAAGGGAATGTAGTGGCGGTACCTTTTATACTGAAGAGCATTATATATTACTCCACATTTTGTGATTTTTTTTTTTTTTTTATTATCGCTGTTATAATAAAGGGGGTTTTAAATACTGCCCTTATGACGCTTCCCTTTCCTTTCTCTTTTTGACCCACTACAGAGCTGGCTTACTCTGGGGATGGTTGTCGCTGGTGCTTAGCTTTTCCAAGACAGGTCATTTGGACTTTTCCAATAGGACTACTTTTTCCTTAGTTGAATGGACTTTAATTTTAACCTTTTTTTGTGCCATTAACATCTATATTTTTACCACCCCTCCAACTGCTGCTATGAACAAGCCCTTATGCACTTGAGGCTAAAAAAAAGTGAAAGCATCATATCTGGGAGTTCCGACAGTCACTTTTAACAAGCTGCCAGAAGACTTCTAGCAGCTTAAAATGGTTGTTACCTTAAACAGACATTCACTGCCAGCCCCTCTATTTTATCAAGGCATAAACACACTTTTTTTTTTTAAACGAAGCCTGTAAATACCACATGAGAGTTTAAGGTTCTGAAGATGCAGGGAATTTTTTTTTTTTTACACTCTACTGGTGTGCTTTTTCCACCTGTTATTAGCCCATGAAAACAATGCTTACCTTAGCATCACTTTTCCTATAATGCAATACCTTTTGTGGTCTCCTTGCTCTGTTTTGGTAAATATTTTGCTGCACTGGTGGTCAAAGAAACCCTTTGCTTGAGCACAGCAGCAATGTAGAGGAGTGCGGTAGCTGAATAGGAGTAAAGCGATACACATAATTTGGCAATTCAAAACAGAAGTTTTGCAGGCAATACCGGTTTCTTTTAAAAAAATTTATTGTAAACAAAGCAATGCAAAAATGCTCTTTATAGTTGGTAAATTAGTGAATACATGAATTAAAAAAACATGTAATGTTACATGTTGGGTATGAATGGCAGTGAACATGCTAGAAAAGAAGTAAAATGTATAAAAGTGACAAAGAAACCTGAGATGTAATTCACACAATGCAGACCCTAAAATATCACAGGTGGAAGTGAGTACAGTTCAGCATCAAAAGGAAAAATATGAAATACAAAGTTAAAAAAATAAAATCTAGGAGTGCACATCAAAAAATAGATTAAAAATATCCTATATAGACATCTATTAATAAAACGGCAATAGTCTTATCCAGTGTGACCCATCTCCTTGCAGAAATTTATAACTCTGCAGTTCTCGACAGACTCCAAAGGCAACATAAGTGGCAATATCAGGTGAGAGAAAAGGTCATTCACATCTTAATGACACATCTTCAATGTCATTTCTTTCTGTTAAAAGGGAAAAAAAAAACGAAGTAGTTACTAATCCAAATTAGGTGGATTTGATAAAAGGGAACCTGTCACAATAGAAATATAAAAACTGCATGCTCTGTGGCTGCCATCCTTATACTTTCTTCACCATTTATTGAATCTCTGATCTTGAACAAGCGTAATAATATGTAAATATTGCAGATGCCAATTAGGAATTTGTGCTTCAGTAGGTAGTAAAGCAGGGATCATGATGACATCCCTAGCACTTGTATCTTTATAAGGCCACTATCGTGAAAAATATTGAGGGTCATGTATCAATTCTGTCACACAGCAAGGCTAAGCTAAACAGGATCAACAAGACAGATCTATTAGAATATTACAGCTTAAATTCATAAAGTGTCCCCTTACGGTAGCTGCTATAAAGTATTATTGCAAAAAAAAAAAGAAAAAAAAAAAAAAGGCCTGCCCCTAATCATTTCTTAAAGGATAAGTTTACCTTTTAGAAAAAAAAAAAAAAAAACACCTAAAAATGTACATTTTTTGCAGGAAAAAAAATGCATTTATTTGGAGTCTGTATTGCATTGCATCAGCAGATTGCTGGTACCATGCAGGTCTCCTGGAGCTCTGTCATTGTATCTGTGCACCCGTATGGGCAAGCAGATACAATCTGACCGGAAGAATAATTGAACTACAACGGCGCCATGGTAGTTTATTAAGAACTACAAGCCGACAGCCGAAAAGGATGTCGAGGCTTGTAGTTCATTCACACAGAGCTGAATGAATGGACGCCACCGTGTGGGCACCACGCTGTTTTCAAAAAGTGACAGCTAGTACAGGGAACTCCTCTTCTTCTTCTTGTATAATACAATAGAAGGCCCCACACTCTTACAGTAAAGAACCCTCTGTATGCAGTCTAAGTTTAAACCTCTTCTTTTCTTCCAATCTTAAAGAGTGGCCACCTATCCCCTTCCGCAAAAAAGTTTTCTTTCTATTGTGGGGTCACCAGTACAGTATTTGTAAATTAAACTCATATCCCCTCTCAAGCGTCTCTTCTCCAGAGAGAATAAGTTCAGTGCTCATAACCTTTCTTCATAACTAAGATCCTCCAGACCCTTTATTAGCTTTGTTGCTTTTCTCTGTACTCACTCCATTTCTAGTACATCTTTCCTGAGGACTGGTGCCCAGAACTGGACAGCATACTCCAGGTGAGGCCAGACCAGAATCTTTTAGAGTGGGAGAATTATCGTTTTATCTCTGGAGTTAATCCCCTTTTTAATGCATGCCAATATTCTGTTTGCTTTGTTAGCAGCAGCTTGGCATTGCATGCCATTGCTGAGCCTATCATCTACTAGGACCCCCAGTTCCTTTTCCATCCTAGATTCCCCCAGAGGTTCTCCCCCCCCAGTGTATAGATTGCATTCATATTTTTGCCACCCAAATGCATTATTTTACATTTGTCTACATTAAACCTCATTTGCCATGTAGTTGCCCACCCCATTAATTTGTTCAGATCTTCTTGCAAGGTTTCCACATCCTGCAGAGAACTTATTGTCCTGCTTATCTTAGTATCGTCCGCAAATACAGAGATTGAACTATTTACCCCATCCTCCAGGTCGTTTATGAACAAATTAAAACAGGATTGGTCCCAGCACAGAACCCTGGGGGACCCCACTACCCACCCGACCATTCTGAGTACTCCCCATTTATCATCACCCTCTGAACTCGCTCTTGTAGCCACTTTTCAATCCATGTACTCTCCCCATGGTCCATGCCAACGGACCTTATTTTGTACAGTAAACCTTCATGGGGAACTGTGTCAAATGCTTTTGCAAAATCCAGATACACCACATCTACGGGTGTACTATAATACAATAGTATTATAGTTATGGTTCACATATATAATAACTCTTACTTTAATCATACACAATCTGGTCCCAGCTTCCGTAAAGCAGAGTTCCAGGCTTTTTATTAGTTTATTAAAAGTCAGAAGCTACAAAAAGTGTAGCTGCTGACTTTTAATAAACAGACACTTACCTGTCCCACGGTCCAGTGATGCGGCCGCACGGAGCCTTGCTCCTCTACGCCTCAGCTTGCAGCTTCACGGCCGGGTGTGCACTGCGCATGAGGCGCTGTGCTCCGAGTGGACAGGCAATTTGGGACCTATGACATGTCCCAGAAGATTGCCAAGAGGGAGGGGCCACCTAGGGAGAGAGGAGTCGCCGCCTAGGTGGCCCGAAGTCGGAAGCAGGACAGGAAGTCCCACTCAAAACTAGGCACCCACCCCCCCCCAAAAAATGACATGCCAAATGTGGCATGTAAGGGGGCGAGGAGTGCTTAAAGCGGAAGATCACCCTGGCTGTTGTCAGATACTTGCACACAGTAGCCAAACACTTGAATTTCTCCTGAAAGATAGCAGTCCACTTCCTGCTATGCAAGTGTGCCTACAGCCTCATAGCTGTATATCTGCATTGTGAAATGTATGGCACTGCTGCCTCTGACTGCTAGTCTCAGGAAATATAGACTGAGAATATGTGATATCACTATTGTGCCGCCCACAGTTCTGCTTGCTGGAGGCTCTGAAGCAAAGCTCAGCCTTCACCAAGGTGGCTGCCTCCACAAAGACGCAAAACAATGCAGAACAAGGCATGGCAAGTCAGAAATGGGGAAATATGGGGACCACAGGCAATACTAGGGACTAGTCCTTTGCATGCCTTTTTTGCACACAGCCTGCAGCGTTCAGTTTCACTTTAAAAAGAATATATAAAACCAAACAGTGGACTTTTTATTTGCTCTGATTTGGTTTGATAAACAGACCACTGAAAGCATTTTGCTAAATCTGTTTGAGAAGTGTAAAAAATACCTGTTGATTCTGCCAGAAATCTTGTCAGCTGATAAAATCCTGTGCTTTCAAACTGTGCTGAATTCTTATCAGTTAAATTATTCTTACTACACAGAGCCCACCCTTTATGTTATAGAGGGGAGAAGAGGGAGAAGTTGCAGCAATCCTGCCTTGTTTCAATTGTTCTGATACAGTAGTAGAGTAAGTGTTGCCACCCTTCGTGCTAGTTCACACCAGACGCAGTTCCGTGCACTTTTTTTCTGCACTAAAAATGCATGCACAGTGTTTTCCATGTATTCCAATGGCTCTAGTTCACACCATGCAGTCAGTTTCCACACTGGAAACTGACTGCATGGTGTGAACTAGAGCCATTGGAATACATGGAAAACACTGTGCATGCATTTTTAGTGCAGAAAAAAAGCGTACGGAACTGCGTCTCGTGTGAACTAGCACTAAGACAGGACGTGTGTTACTACAAAATTAATAGAGGAATATAAAAGGGGAAAAAAAAAAAAACTGATAGGGAAAACATGCAGCCAGCACATGACAGTTGTGCCATCTTAGGCCTTGTGCACACTGGACATGTTTGCAGCTGCTCCTAGGGGCACCTGGCTGTTTTTTTTTCGCCCACTTAACTCCCCTGCATGTTAGCCTATGTGTCCATGCACACATAGGCTTTTAGCGCCGTTTAGTGTAAGGAGAGTTTAGATGCAGGAGAATAAAAAAACCCACTGCAAGTGCATCCAGGAGCAGCAGTGTTCGTTCAGAAAAAAAATGTTTGACTATTGAAAACGCACATTAACACTAGGCGCATTTAGCGCTTGAGCGTTAATTTCAATGGCCAGAATAAATTAATGCCCATGCGCCCTACACACTTGTAAAAGCATCAGGGTTTTTTTTTGTAAAAACATTGCTGCCAGGAGGGAAGGTTTTTTAGGAGAAAATATCCTGTGTGCATGAGGCCATATAAATGCGTGTGTGTGTGTGTGTGTGTAATATATATATATATATATATATATATATATATATATATATATATATATATATATATATATATATATATATATATACATATACATATACATACACACACACACATACATATACACACACACACACAGTAGGTAAGGTTGAAGGCAATAGTCCATCCGGTTCAACCTGTGTAGGTGTACGGGTGTCTATAATCATTTCCCATATACCTGTATGTTGTGTTCTTTTAAGATGCACATCCAGGAGTCTTATTAAAAATATCCATACTCCCCACTGCCACCACCAATTGTGGAAGAGAGTTCCATATCCTTATTGCCCTGACAGTGAAAAACCCCCTGCGCAGTTGAAGGTTAAACTGCTTCTCCTCCAATCTCATTGTGTGGCCCTGTGTCTTCTTACACTCCCTGAGACTGAAGCTTCTGATCATGTGACTGTCAATCACTGTGGTCACAAGATCTGAAGGCCCGACTGCTTCCCAGCAAAAAGGGTCGGGGAGGGGGTCAGCGGCAAAGGGTTAAAGTAACTAAAGTTGATGTTCTGACTTGACTTAGCAGCAGTGCTTTCTGGGTAGCTTTAGAAGCTTAGCAATTCATAGTGTTCCTATAAAATAAATCCTCAGGTAATCCTTACATTTTTTTTTAAATGTGATTTTGTAATGCAAGGGGGGGGGGGGGGTGTAGAGAAAGTAAAATATGCTCACCAATGGCTCCAGTTCCTTGGTGTCAATCAGATTCAATTCTTTTACAAAATAATAAAAGTGTTTGTAGCAGGTATTCACATGTGCCTCTGCACCCATTTGGATGATTCTGTCAAAGTGATGAATGTAGACATGAACAAAGACCCGGAAAAGCCTTGACAGAATTTTTTTCACTACCTGCAGAAAATTCTTTGGAAAGGGAGTACCTATCAAAAGAAAACAAAGAAATATGTAAAAACATTCACTATATACAGAATAAGTTAAAGTGGTTCTAAAAGTCTAGGTGTTTAACCTAATGCCTTCCCATGCATTAAGGAAAAAAAAAAACAAAAAAACAAAAACACGCCACACACACACACACACAATACTGGTTTCCTGGCTCCCAAAAAAAAAAACAGACACTTACCTGACACCTCTTACAATCCAGCATTGTCCCTGCCAGCAGTACCACTCTCCTCTGTGCTTGGACTCACAGGCTACACAGAGCAGTGAGAGCTATATGCTCCTGCTGCTGTCAGCCAAATCCTGTGATCAGGGAGTGGGGAATATGGGCAAGCCTTGCTGTGCGTGTCTATCGATGCACACAGCCTGGCTCAGGAGAGCACCTGCTTGGGTGCCCCATAGCACACAGCTTGCTGTGGAGGCACTCTGAGGAGAGCCGTAAACAGCACTGGCCTTGGACCACCCAAAAATAGGTAAGGGGCTGCTCTGTGCAAGATCGTTGCACAGAGCAGGCAAGTATATCAGATTTTTTATTTTAACTTAACAACTTGCCCACTGAGCACTTAAACCCCCTTCCTAACAAGACCAATTTTCAGCTTTCGGTGTGCTCACATTTTGAATGACAATTACTCAGTCATGCAACCCTGCACCCATATAAAATTGTTGTCCCTTTTCCCACATAAACACCAAAAATTTCGTAAGAAAAATGCATTTTTCTTTGTTTTGGTTATAAAATTTTGCAAATTCGTAATTTTTTTCCATAAATTTTGGCCAAAATTTATACTGCTATATATCTTTTGTAAAAATAACCCACATCAGTGTAAATTATTTGGTCTTTGTGAAAGTTATAGAGTCTACAAGCTATGGTGCCAATCATTAAACATTGATCACACCTGATGTACTGACGGCTTATCTCATTTCTTGACACTAAGGCTGGGTTCACACTGGTACGACACAACAGCCGTACCGTCCATGAATCAGAGTTTGCCCTGCAACTTGAAATCAGACTTCAATCCCGACAATACCAGGCACTGTGCGTCTGGTATGAATCTTCAGTGGAAAGTCCACGCAAAAAAAAAAAAAAAAGAGAAGATTTTAACTTAGCTTGACTTTAATTTTCCCTTTCCTCACCCCCTCCGCTCGCCGGTGTGCACACGCGCGATACGGGCCGTGACTGGCCTTACAGCGCATTCGCTAGACAGGGGCTCCCGCTCCGGAAGTGTAGTCAGGGGTCATCACTGACCCTTCACTTCTGGAGGGATCACATATTTTTAAGGAGATGCTGCTAGCGTTTTCATTGTCACAGAGTGGAGACAGTGAACGCACAGCATAGCGGGTGGACGTACCTCCGCCGTGGGTTGCTGGACATTGTAGAGGTATTTGGGCTGTATTTTCTTCTACTGAGCTATGCTGTTTATAACTTTGAGTAGCTAACATGCCTTAAAGGGCGTCTTGTTTGGTGGGCTCACCTGCCTTGTTGGGCATGTTGGAATGTATCACTAGTTCCCGTGTGCCTAGTATATTAGAGATCAGTTTACAGTAATATATCCCTCTCCCTCTCACACTCTAGCCGTATATTTTATTATTATATTTGATATGCTCACATTGAACATACGCTGCAATGCAATATAATACTGGTGGCGGCTCTCCCTCTTTGTCTCATATACTCTTAATTAGGATCTTTTATATATGTACACATATACGTGTCAGTTTTTTGTGGATACAGCTTCTCCAAACAATCTATTAACGTCAATCTAAATACAATACAATGTAAATAAATGCACGCATATTGTTTGTCGGGCCACCTCTGGGTTATTTACATCATATCTAGGGTTACCTGTAACCAGTGTCAATATACATGCAAAATTGTTTAAATGAAATGACCGTATTAGCACCTTAATGATCTATTTGGGTTTTTTCATAAAATAGCCCCCATTAAATTTAAAAATTTTTATTTTTAAAATAATGGCACGGTTAATATATTTTCCTGACATTCTGGTCATTGCGTGATCCGACATCCCACTATCCAGCCCTTTATGGATCTGGCTTCCACAGGGCAATGGTCTTGGTTGGCTGAATTTGATAACCAGGGTTTTGACCGTGAACCTTTGCCGCACATGACCCCACAAGCATTTGCAATCTCTGATTGGGTAAGCACTCATAAGGTTTCAATGAATTATGTACTAAATTTGTATTAAATTAAAGTGAATTCTTAATGTTGTTTTGTGTAATTTAGATGAATATATAGATGCATGCGACGCCTTTGATGAAGCAGGAAACTGCGAAATATGTCGGCTCTCAGCATATTCAAGCATCTTGTGAAATAATACATCCAAGTATCACTTATCAATGATGTACTCTGTGAACTTTGTGATTTTATATTAATATTATTTATTATTTTTGTATCAATAAATTTTCTATTAATCTTTATGATTGTGTGCTTACCTTATTATACAGATATAATTGTCTCCTCCAAAAATCCCATCCTTTAGGGGTAACTTACATTTCCCCTGAATTTTATTAATAATTTCCCAATACAATATTAGGGATTAGAAACACCTTTCTGTATTTGCAAAGGATCCAATAATATTAATATTTATTTCTTCAAATGTTTCTACTTAAGTTTCACTGCTAAAGAATGTGATTCTTGGCAGACTGCCCTTTTTTTTCTTCCTTTCTTTTGACGGCTGTGGCTTCAGAAGAGCAGAGAGAATTCTTTGCATAGCAAGAATCGTGAAACACTTTTTTCAAGATCGCAACCGGGAAAAAATTGCGATAACGATACTTGACGTTCGTGCAGCTCTACTGCATTCACATCTGCGCGTTTCCAAATGCACTGCAACTGCCTCACGCTTGCTTTGCCATATTGCGGTTGTGCGGTTCTGAGCAAGCTGAAAACTCGCATCGCACTTGCGACGCCATAATGGCATGCTAATCGCGACTGCGGCAACCCGCGTGCTTTGCCATGGTGCAAACGTGCATCATGCTTGTGATGACGCACAGAAAATGTGTGCTGTGTCACGAACACCTCGCTTGCATCACCGTCATGGCATACTAACAGTGATGGGGGTGTCATTGACAATTGGGTTGCAGCCACATCTGTGCTTTGCCACACGTTTCTGAAACACGCTGCATATGCATATTGTGATTGCATTGCAATAATGGCATGGGTTGCCGCAGGTTCAGAAATGCACAGATGCGAATGCAGCCTAATCCATCCATGCTATCTACTGTATTGCTCAAAATATTGTTTTCTAGCAAAAACTCTCCGTGGTCTTTTATTAAACTCTCCAGTATCTTTTCAATTATAGAAGTTAAACTAACAGATCTATTATTACTTGGTAAAGACTAATTTCCTTTTAAATATAGGCACAAATTGGTCTTTCTACCAGTCTACTGGTATCAAGACAGTCAAAAAAAAAAAAAAAAAAAAAAAAAAAAGGGAAGGAAGGAATGGCTCTGAAATAACAGAGCTCAACATTTTAACCACCTCAATACCAGGCCTATTCTGGCGCTTCTCTCCTACATGTAAAAATCATCTGTTTGCTAGAAAATTACACCAGAACCCTGAAAAATTATATAGGTTTTTTTAGCAGACACCCTAGGGAATAAAATGGCGGTCATTGCAACTTTTTATCTCATACGGTATTTGCGCAATAATTTAAAAACAAAAAAAACAAAAAAAAAAAAACAAAAAAAAAAAAAAAAAAAAACGGTTTCATGAATTAAAAAATAAAACAGTAAAGTTAGCCCAATTTTTTTGTATAATGTGAAAGATGTTACGCCAAGTAAATAGATGCCCAACATGTTACGCTTTAAAATTGCGCACAATCATGGAATGGCGCCAAACTTCATAACTTAAAAATCTCCATAGGTGACGCTTTCAAATTTTTTGCAGGTTACCAGTTTAGGGTTACAGAGGAGGTCCAGTGCTAGAATTGTTGCACACGCTCTAACGCACGCGGCGATACCTCACATGTGTGGTTTGAGTGGCGTTTACATATGTGGGCGGGACTTACGCGTGCCTTCGCTTCTGAGTGCGAGCTACCGGGGACAGGGGCGTTTTAATTTTTTTTTTCCCTTAAAATTACCGATCTCATGCTGACAGCCGCAATCGCGGCTTTGTTTATTTCCAGGTACCCGGGCGTGACGTCATAACGTCGCACCCGTGCCTCCAATGGTCATAGAGATGACTGGTGACCATCTGGTCACCAGTCATCTCTATCGTCCTCAGCTGGCCGATTCTTTCCTGGGCCCCTGATGGCACGGGAGAGCCCGGAGAAGCACCGGATGGCGGCGGGAGGGGGGGACGTCCCCACCTGTTGCCTATACGAATGATCAAGCGGCGGAACTGCCGCTATGATCGTTCTTATCGTGCACAGAATTGCTGGCTGAAAAGAATGATATCTGAATGATGTCTGTAGCTACAGGCATCATTCAGATATATCTCCCCCCCCCCAAAGTGAGGACGTTTATATACAGTGGCCGGTTTTGAAGTGGTAAAAGCAACGTGGATGCAAGCCATCTGGTCCAGGTACTTTATTCACCTTTACTTTTGTCTAAATGTTTCTGGACCATATCAATTTTGATCCAATGCAGTTCATTTGGGATTGTGTCATTACTATCTCTATTATGGACTTGAGATCCTCCATTTTCCTTTGTACTGTGCATCCAAAAAGTATTTACAGCACTTCACTTTTTCTACATTGTGTTATGTTAACAGCTTTATTCCAAAATTGATTAAATTCATTTTCTTCAAAATTCTACAGAAAAATACCACATAATGACAATGTGGAAAAAAAGTATATTTGAAATCTATGCAAAATTTTTTTATATATATATATATATATATATATATATATATATATATATATATATATATATATATATATATATATATATATATATATATATATATATAAATAAATAAATAAATAAATCACACATACAAGTATTCACAGGCTTTGCTCAATACTTTATTGAAGCACCTTTGGCACCAATTATAGCCTCAAGTCTCTTTGAGTATGCTGCTACAAGCTTGGCACACCTATTTTTGGGCAGTTTCTCCCATTCTTCTTTGCAGGACCTCTCAAGCTCCATCAGGTTGGATGGGGAGCATCGGTGCACAGCCATTTTCAGCTCAGAATGTTCAATTGGGTTCAAGTCTGGGCTCTGGCTGGGCCACTCAGGGACATTCACAGAGTTATCCCATAGCTACTCCTTTGTTATCTTGGCTGTGTGCTTAGGATCGCTGAAAAATATCCACACAGCATGATGCTGCCACCACCATGCTTCACTGTAGGGATGGTATTGGCCAGGTGATGAGCAGTGCCTGGTTTCTTCCAGACATGACGCTTGCTATTCAGGCCAAAGAGTTCAATCTTTGTTTCATCAGACTGGAGAATTTTGTTTCTCATGGTCCAAGAGTCCTTTAGGTGCCTTTAGGCAAAGTCCAGGCAGGCTGTCATGTGCCTTCTACTGAGGAGTGGCTTCCGTCTGGACACTCTACCATACAGGCCTGATTGGTGGAGTGCTGCAAAGATTGTCTTCTGGAAGGTTCTCCTCTCTCCACAGAGAAACACTGGTGCTCTGTCAGAGTGACCATTGGGTTCTTGGTCGCCTCCCTGACTAAGGCCCTTCTCCCCCGATTGGTCAGTCTGGCCGGACGGCTTGCTCTAGGCAGAGTCCTGGCGATTCCAAACTTCTTCCAGTTATGAATGATGGAGGCCACTATGCTCATTGGGACCTTCAATGCTGCAGAAATTTTTCTGTACACTTCCCCAGATCTGTACCTCAATACAATTCTGTCTTGGAGCTCTACAGACAATTCCTTGGACTTCATGGCTTGGTTTTTGAGCCGACATACACTGTTAATTGCGTGACCTTATACAGATAGGTATGTGCGCCTTTCCAAATCATGTCCAATCAACTGAATTTACCACAGGTGGACGTCAATCAAGTTATAGAAACATCAAGGATGATTAGTGGAAACAGGATGCACCTGAGCTTAATTGAGTATCATGACAAAGGATGTGAATACTTATATACATATGATTTTTTTCTCGTTTTTATTTTTAATAAATTTGCAAAGATTTCAAACAAACTTGTTTTATGTTGTCATTGTAGAATTTTGAGGTAAATAATAAATTTAATCCATTTTGGAATAAGACTAACATAACAAAATGTGGAAAAAGTGAATCGCTGTACAGTAACTACTTTCCAGATGCACTGTATACACAGAGCTGAAGAGGGTATTGAATACATTTGCCTTCTCTCTGTCCCCAGTTACCAACTCAAAATGATCTTGTAAAAAGCCTTCATGAGACCTGGCCTTTTTTGCAACCTGTCATTCTTTTTTACTACTTATTTGCAGCCTGACTACATTACTTTAACCACTTCAGCCCTGGAAGAATTTAACCCTTTCCAGACCAGGCCATTTTTTGGGATACGGCATTGCGTCACTTTAACTGACAATTGCGCGGTCGTGCAACGTTGTACTAAAACAAGATTGATGGTCCCCCCCCCCCCCCCCCCCCCCACAAATAGAGCTTTCTTTTGGTGGCATTTGATCACCTCTGCAGTTTTTATTTTTAGTGCTATAAAACAAAAAAAACAAAAAACAAAAACGCAATAAGTGTATATTGATTGGTTTGTGCAAAAGTTATAGCGCCTACAAAATAGGTTACTGATTTATGGCATTTATTTTTTACTAGTAATGGTGGCGTTCTGCGATTTTTATCAGGACTGCGACATTTCGGACACTTTTTTGAAACCATTGACAATTCTACAGCAATCAGTGCTATAAATAGCCACTGATTACTGTATAAATGTCACTGGCAGGGAAGGGGATAACACTAGGGGGCAATCAAGAGGTTAAATGTGTTCCAACGGTCGGAGGAGACCGATCGGTGTTGACCGAGGAGCCGATGCGCATGTCCAGCGGTGGCGATGTCCGCCGGGCACCCGCAATCGCTCGTGACAGAGCAAGAACATGGATCTGTGTGTGTGTAAACACACAAATCCACGTCCTGTCAGGGGAGAGGAGACAGATCCATGTTCCTGCTGTCACAAGCAATCGCGGGTGCCCGGCAGACATTACGGCCGCTGGGCACACGCATCAGCTCCTCAGTGACACAGCGGACGTGCGTGCGTGCCCCCTATACCTCTTAAAGTGCTGCATTTGACGGGCACTGGTGACGAGGCTGCATTGATTTCTTGTATCATGTCTGCTAGAGGTGCACCGAATGGAAATTTTGCTAATACTATTAGCAGTGTGCTAAAGTTTAGGTAAGAGATTGCAGACATGATACAAGAGATGGTTAGAGACTGAGGACATGATACAAAAGATGGTTAGAGACTGCATTTTTCTTGACCTTTCTTGCTCTAAAAAGGTGCTAAAAATGGCCAACAATAAATTCATATTAATTTAATATGATGATTTTAAAAAGTTTAATAGAATACAATTATATAAAAAAATATATTTTTTAAAAACAATTTTCGGTATCAGTTTTCAGCCTAGTGCATCCTCCATTTTTGTTACCAAAATTTCCATTCGGTGCACCCCTACTCTGTACTAGGTCCTGTTCTATTTAATCTGTTTGTAAGCGATAAAACTAAAAAAGGTATGGTGGGTAAGGTATGACTTTTTGCTGATAACACAAAGGTGTAAAATAGGGTTGCTATTTCTGGAGGTGTCCAACATGGAACATGATATGGCATCACTGAAAGGTCAGTTAAAGCACTGCAAACTGTAGTTTAATATTTCCAAATGTAAAATAATGCACCTAGGGAAAAAGGATCCCTTGATAGGAGTACAATACTGGGGGTACAGTGTTGGTCTGAACTACAGAGGAAAAAAGATGTGGGGATATTAATTTCTTAGTAGGGGTAGAAGAGTAATAGAAAACCAACAGACATGACATGCATGCTGCCGATTCTGTGTAATTGAATCATTAATTGAAAGAGGCATGTTCAAAATAATAGTAGTGTGGATTTAAATTAGTGAGGTTGAAAAAAAGACAAGTCCAACCTATGTCCATTCAGTCTGAAAAAATAAAAACAGCTGGCCCTTATTTAAGGATGAAGGCAGCAAATGTGGTACATGCTGGGTATAGTGCATTCCTCTCTGAAAATCTGAGTAAAATGAGTCGCTCCAGACATTGTTTAGAAGAACAGCACTCTTTGAGAAAAAGTTGACTGAAGAGGGAAAAACATATAAAAGTGGCGCAGAAACTGATAGACTGCTCACTTAAAATGATCTCAAAAGCTTTAAAAATGGCAACCAAAATCAGAAAGCCGTGGAAGAAAACTATCATTCTAAGGAATTGAAAAAATAGACTTAGCCAATGATCAGCTCCAGGGTGATCAAAGAAGGTCTAACATTACCTGTGAGTACTGTAACAAGTAGAAGACACCTATGTGAAGCCAAGCTTTCGGCAAGAAGCCACCGCAAAGTCCCATTTTTGAAAAAACGATATGTAATGAAGGTTACCAAAAGAACACGTTGACTTGCCTAAAGAGAAATGTCACAACATTTTGTGGACTGATGAAAGAAAGGTTGTTCTTTTTGGGTCTAGGGGACGCAGTTTGTCAGACGACCCCCAAACACTGAATTCAAGCCACACTACACACCAAAGACAGTGAAGCATACTGGCGCAAGCATCACGATATGGGAATGTTTCTCATATTATGGTGTTGGGCCCATTTACCACATACCAGGGATCTTGGATCAGATTAGATACATCATAATCATTGAAGAGGTCATGTTGCCTTATGTCGAAGAGGAAATGCCCTGAAGGTTTCAACAAGACGACCCCAACACACCAGTAAGCGCGCAGCATCTTGGTTCCAGACCAAGAAGATTAAAATGTTATGGAGTGGCCAGCCCAATCCCTGGAATATAATCCAATTAGAAAAAAAAAAATGTCCATATTAAATCACATGTGAACAAATCTTCTTGTGTATGCTCCAACGCCGTGAAAAATAAAATGCACACGTGGTTCAGTAAACTTGGTTAAAGTTCTTCACCCGAAGTGATAACAAAATGCTCACCAGATCGCAAAGCATGACTAATGGGAAGGACTCCTTAGTTCAATGCTGTAGCTCCTTTATGCATCCCAATCCAATCAATCATATATGGAGGAAGCTGGATCGCAATCCACTTTGCAGGTATACAAATGTATACAATGAAGTTGTCTTCACCTTATATCTCTCCACTGCATATATCAACTTGCATCAAGTAGGTCTCTGACATAGCTCCTCAACAAAGAGCCACAGAAGGCAGGATATAGTGCAATACTGCTTTTATTAATTAAAAAGAGCACAAATAGTTCAGCATAAAAATCACAAACAACCCACTCAGGGAGAAGCAGGAACCGGTCTGACACAGGTATAAAACTCGCAATGTGCGTGGTGCATCTCAGCTGTGCAAGCAATAGTACAGGGCTCCTATGGTTGTAAGCATCAGGCCTCACCTCTATGCATTTCACGCCAGAGCGCGCGCATCAGGAAGTGGGTCTGACTCCATTTTCTCGGAGCCTAAATAGCAGCAAAAATGGCCGCGATTGGTCAGGATCATTGACAATGCTTTCCATGGACAAAAAAAGGATAAAAAAGTTTTTGGACTCAGCAAAAAAGACGGATACTGCTTACCCTTAGGGAGTATACAATCACTTAAAAGAAGTGCATCAGAAATACTTGTAGTACATAATTAACCACTTACCCACTGGGCACTTAAACCCCCTTCCTAACCAGACCAATTTTCAGCTTTCGGTGCTCTCACATTTTGAATGACAATTACTCAGTCATACAACACTTTACCCATATTAAATTTGTCCTTTTTTTTTTTCACATAAATAGAGATTTTTTTGGTGGTATTTAATCACCGCTGTTTTTTTATTTTTTGCGCTAAGAAAAAAGGCCGAAAATTCTGTTTAAAAAAAAAATGCATTTTTCTGTTATAAAATTTTGCAAATTAATTTTACTTCATTATATTTTGGCCAAAATTTATACCGCTACATATCTTTGGTAAAAATAACCAAAATCAGTGTATATTATTTGGTCTTTGTGAAAGTTATAGAGTCCACAAGCTATGGTGCCAATCTCTGAAAATTGATCACACCTGAAGTACTGACGGCCCATCTCATTTCTTGAGACCCTAACAAGCCAGGAAAGTACAAATACCCCCCAAATGACCCCTTTTTGGAAAGTAGACATTCCAAGGTATTTAGTAAGAGGCATGGTGAGTTTTTTAAAGTTGTAATTTTTTCCCCACAATTCTTTGCAAACTCAAGTTTGCAACAAAATTGTTATATTAGCAGGTTATTTCTCACATACAACATATGCATAGCACAAATTACACCCCAAAACACATTCTACTATTCCTTCTGAGTATGGCAATACCACGTGTGTGAGACTTTTACACAGCATGGCCACATACAGAGGACCAACATGCAGGGAGTGCCATCAGGTGTTCTTGGAGCATAAATTATACATATAATTTCTTGACTACCTCTTCCACTTTTGAAGGCCCTGGAGAACCAGGATAATAGAAACACCCCAAAAATGACCCCATTTTGGAAAGAAAACAACCCAATGTATAATCTATAAGGCATATCGAGTCTTTTGAACATTTCATTTTTTTCTACAAATTTTTTTTAATACAACGTTGTCCATTTACACAATGTTTCTAACACATAGCATGTACATACCAAAAATTACACCCCAAAATAGATTCTCCTACTCCTGAGTATGGCAATACCACACGTGAGACTTTTCCACAGCGTGGCCACATACAGAGGACCAACATGCAGGAAGCACCATCAGGTGTTCTAGGGACATAACTAATTTGACTACCTATTACACTTTTGTGAGGCACTGTAGTGGCATGGATGATAACTGATGTGCCATGGATGAGCCGTGGATGGGGATGCCTGAGCATGAATGAGTATGGCCAGGTACGGCTGAGTATGGCTGAGTATAGATGGGATGGCTGGGTACGGCTGAGTATGGCTGGTTACGACTGAGTACAGCTGTGTATGGCTAATTATGGATGGGGATGGCTGAGCATGGATAGATGGATGGGGATGGCTGAGGATGGATGGCTGAGCATGGATGGATGGATTAGTATGCCGAGTATGGATGGCTGAGCATGGAAGGAGGAGTATGCCGAATATGGATGGCTGAGCATGGATGGATGAGTATGCCGAGTGTGGATGGTTGAGCATGGATGGATGAGTAAGCTGAGCATGGATGGATGGATGGATGAGTATGCTGAGTATGGATGGCTGAGTAAGAATGGATGAGTATGCAGAGTACGGGTGAGCATCGATGGAAGAGTATGGATGGGTGAGCATGGATGGATGAGTATGCCAAGTATGGATGAGGATGGATGGATGAGTATGCCAAGTATGGATGAGGATGGATGGATGAGTATGCCGAGGATGGATGGATGAGTATGCCGAGTATGGATGGGTATGCTGAGTATGAATGGGTGAGGATGGATGGATGAGGATGGATGGATGAGGATGGATGGATGAGTATGCCGAGTATGGATGGGTATGCTGAACATGGATGGGTATGGATGGGTGGAATGGGCACATATCAGCGCTGTGGGCACTACACATCCAGCCCACAGCGCTGCTGCCACCAATCTCTCCCCTCTCCACGTACCAATAGGTATTGGGAGGGAAGAGAGGAACCGGACGGGACGTCAGTTTGTTTACAAGTGATTGCTCAGTCATTTGATGGAGCCATCACGTGGTAAACGGCCACGGACCTGGATGTTCTCAGGGGCGCACGAGAGCGGGATTCTGGGAGGACCTCATAGTACGCCCTCCCAGAGTTATCGAACCGCCCTGTAGCCGTCATTCGGCTATGGGCCGGTTGGTAATCGGTTAAAAAAATATATAATAAATGACAAAAACAGCTCCAAGCTGAATACAGCCTAAGGAGATATTCCCTACTGATAGTTATGCAGACAACCTCATGAAATATGAACATAAGGGAAAAAGAGGTGCCACTACTACCGTGGTTAACATAAATGGAAATCTAAACATTAAAAAAAAAAAAAAAAAAAAAAAATGAAATCAGCTACGCAAAATACATTATTACAGGCATTGCGATTACACCCATCGCCCTCTAGCGGACAAGAGTGATATCACAGTCCATATATCCAAATAGCTGTTGAGGAACAAATTTGCTCATACCCAGCCACATGGATTAGAATACACTCGATAGACATGTAGATGAATACCTTCCAGAGACCATGCCCAAACCCATTTGCCCCTACGGGTACAATAGGCTTGGCAAACTGATGGATAGCCATATAAAGGTCTATCGCAGTGGTTCTCAACTCCAGTCCTCGGGACCCACCAACAGGCCAGATTTTAAGTATTACCTTGGGGAGTTGCAGACTAGAATACTGCAATCACTGAGCAGCAAATGATATTACCTGTGATGTATTTCAGCTATCTTGCAAACCTGGCCTGTTGGTGGGTCCTGAGGACTGGAGTTGAGAACCACTGGTCTATCTCTATATTTAAAGTGGTTGTAAACCCTTTTAACCACTTCAGCCCCAGAAGGATTTACCCCATTCCTAAGCAGAGCACTTTTTGCGATTCAGCAATGCGTCGATTTAACTGACAATTGCGCGGTCGTGCGACGTTTCACCCAAACAAAATTGACGTCCTTTTTTTCCCCCACAAATAGAGCTTTCTTTTGGTGGTATATGATTGCCTCTGCGGTTTTTATTTTTTGCACTATAAACAATATTGGAGGAAAAATCGCTATAAAAGTGTATATTGATTAGTTTGCGCAAAAGTTACTCTACAAAATAGGGGATAAATTTATAGCATTTTTATTATTTTTTTTTTTTACTAGTAATGGTGGCGATCTGCGATTTTTATCATGACTGCGACATTATGGCGGACACATCGGACAATTTTGACACATTTTTGGGACCATTGGCATTAATACAGCGATCAGTGCGATTAAAAATGCATTGATTACTGTAAAAATGTCACTGGCAGTGAAGGGGTTAACTGTGTTCCCTGGGAGGTGATTCTAACTGAAGGGGGAGGGGACTAACTAGAGGAAGTGACGGATCGTGGTTCCAAGCTAATAGGAACACACGATCTGTCACTCCTGTCAGAACAGGGGCGTGTGTGTTTACACACACGCCCCTGTTCTGTGTCTCCTGCTCACGATCGCTCGTGGCTGGCGGTCATCACGACAGTCGGCCACGAGAGCAGCGGGCGCTTGCTATCCGGACCCCGCGAGCCGACGTATAGCTACGTGGTTTCACGCAGGGGAGCCAACCTGCCGCAGTATAACTGCGGCGCCTGGTCCGGAAGCGGTTAAAAAATCCCCCCCCCCCCCCCAAAAAAAAAACAAACAAAAAAACACCAAAAACCTACTAGCTCATTATGAATTGCTTACCTGAGATCGAAGCCCCCGCAGCGGTCCTCGTTCACCGCTCTGGCGGCCGACATCTCTCCGGGGGGTTACTTCCGGGTATCGCGGCTCCAGCGCTGTGATTGGCCGGAGCCGCGACGACGTCACTCTCGCGCATGCGAGCGGGAGCCGCCGGTAACGGCACAGTACAACTGAAGCAACGGCACTTACGTGTCATTACTTCAATTTGCTTAAGTGCGCATGGGCCGATGACGTCGGCACATGCAAATACAGGGATATCTCCTAAATCGTGCAGGTTTAGGAGATATCCAGTGTAGCTACAGGTAAGGCTAATTATAGGCTTGCCAAGTTCAAAATCCATCTGGTTTCGGCCTATAAAACCTGCATTCTCATATCTCCTACTCTCCAATGGGGCAAAACCTTGTCAATCTCATAAAATTTTAGCGCAGTGGGGTCCTTATGGTGGTGTAGCCTATAGTGATTAGAGACACTATGCTTTCTGAAGCCATTTTTAAATATTATTGACATGCTCGTTTATCCTCTTATATATAGACACCTAGTGGTTTTGCCCACATACACCAAACCACATGGGCATGTAAGATAAACAACATACCTAGTATTACAGGATATGAATTTATCTGATATTCTTTTCCATTAATTCCTTTAACTTCTTCAGATCCACACTATAGCCAAATGACGGCTACAGCCCGGATCTGCTTTGCCGGGAGGACGTCTATTGACGTCCTTCCCTTTACGGACGCACGCTGCGATCACCCAGGTCAATGAAACTCAGGTGATCACAGATCCGAGTAAGGGGACGATCCTGGCCCCTTACCACGTGATCAGCTGTCAGCGGAAGACAGCTGATCACGTGATGTAAATAGAGGATCGGCAATCTTTTTCTTCTTCTCACGCTGATGTGAGGAGAAAAAAAAGCCGATCACGGGCTGCTGTTTGAAGGGACATCGTCCTGAAGAGGAAAAACCTCTGTGCCCACTAGTACCGCCTGACAGTGCCAGCAATCAGGGCCCACAGTAAGTGCCAGCAATCAGTGCCCACAGTAAGTGCCAAAGTGCCAATCAGTGCCTCATCAGTGCCACTTAGCAGTGCTGCCCATCAGTGTCACCTACCAGTGCCCATCACTGCCACCCATCAGTGCCACCTCATCAGTGTAGCCTATCGGCGTACATCAATGGAGAAAAATTACCTGTTTGCAAAATTTATTAACAAAATATAAAACGGCTTTGTAAAAAAAAAAAAAAAAAAACGGTCTTTTTAAAAAAATTTAAATAAAAAAAACCCAGGAAAAAACCCAGGAGGTGATCAAATTCCACCAAAAGAAAGCTCTATTTGTGGGAAAAAATGATAAAAATGTAATTTGGGTACAGTGTTGTATGACCGCACAATTGTCATTTAAAGAGTGACAGTGCTAAAAGCTGAAAATTGGTCTGGGCAGGAAGGGGGTTTAGGTGCCCAGTAAGCAAGTGGTTAAACATTTGTTTCTTTTATCTGCTGTGGTTTTACACGATATAGAAGCCAATAGTATCTAGAAAAGTTTTCTCTTTCTGGCCTTGGGGGGGGGGGGGGATGACTCTACTACATTTTTGGCAATCATGTTTCTAAGCCCCTATAAATTAAAGGAAGGTTTCCGGGGTAGAATTTTATTCAAAGTGACATCTTGAGTGGGCCAAAACTATACAAATTATATATATATACAATTTTATCTGTTCTTAAAAAAAAAAAAAAAAAAAACAAACACAACACTCCCTGCATGTAGCAAAGTGTAAACACAGCAGAAGAGGAGCTCCAGACTACCCCCAAATGACTACAGGAGACGGTCAGAGACTGCAGACATGATACAGGAGACGGTCAGAGACTGCAGACATGATACAGGAGACGGTCAGAGACTGCACACATGATACAGGAGACGGTCAGAGACTGCACACATGATACAGGAGACGGTCAGAGACTGCACACATGATACAGGAGACGGTCAGAGACTGCAGATAACCTGTCCCCATATAATACTATTACAATAGCGCTCCCCTGCCCAGTGTCACCACAGACCAATTCCCATCCTTCGCGACCAGCATCCACACAGTCCTCTGCTCCCCCCCCCCCCCCACCTCTACACTGAGCATGCAGATAGGGCAATAAAACAAAAAATGGTGTGCAGTGCTTTGTGGTGATAAATGTACAAGAGAGTGTTATTAATTAGTGAATAAATATAGTCCTGAAATATATAAATTTGTGATCTGATTAAAAGAAATCTTTTGTGTATTCAAAGTAATTCCAGTGCTGAGTGTGCTCTGCTGTGTTCAAATCATTCCTGATTTCTGGTGAATGATTTGAACACAGCAGAGCACACTCAGCACTGGAATTACTTTGAATACACAAAAGATTTTTTTAATCAGATCACAGATTTATATTATTTCAGGACTATATTTATTCACTAATAACACTCTTTTGTGCATTTGTCACCACAAAGCACTGCACACCATTTTTTTGTTTTATTGGCCTATCTGCATGCTCAGTGTAGAGGTGGGGGGAAGAGCAGAGTACTGTGTGGATGCTGGTCGAGAAGGATGGGAATTGGTCCGTGGTGACACTGGGCAGGGGAGCGCTACTGTAATAGTATTATATGTGGACAGGTTAGTGGTCAGGGCGGGGTATTGATCATCTTGCATAGGACAGTCTGGCACCAACCTTACCACGTCCACCCCCCTCAGTGTCCTCCCCGCGGCCCCCTCACCTGGCTATGCCTCCGTCACACCTGGCTTGACATGCTTCGGCTCCACTCTCCTCCTCGGAGCTCCGTGCTCCACATGACAGATGTACTGTACTTTGTAACAAGTTGCTGGACAAACTCACACTGCACTGTCACTAATACACGACAATGACACGCTCAGCCTTACCCTGGACAAAGCGTTTTCTGCTTGTGTGACCACAATTTAAGTGGCGACAGGATGTCACTGAATATGGTTAACTAATGCCCAGTACATATGATGAGATTATCGGACAAATGATCATCTTTTTTTATTTTTTGCATGCTAATCTCAGATCATATCTGATGGGTTTACTGAAGTCACGAAAATTCGCGTACGGCAGAATAAAATTCGGAAGTGATGTCATGTGTTGTAATGCATCAAACGGCAGCTGTACTGATTAAAAACAGAATTCAGATTATCGTACGATTGCTCCGAAATCTGTATTTTTCATACGATTTTCTGATCGTGTTTACCGGGCATAAGCAATTACCCTTTTATGCTGCCACCGGATGTTTAACGTAAATCAAAAACGCTAATATTAGGAATAAGCAACTAGGATTTTTAGAATAAACATCTGTAACACACACTGTCACCACAGACATGTATATCCAGAGATTTACACTATAGTAACGCTCTTCAAGGGACAGGGATTCTTTACTTATGCAATGTGCATTAGAAACAATTTTAAGACTTTTCAAAAGATAGTTTCATAATGGAAAAAGGTAAAATAGTCCAAATAAAGTTTTTTACTGAAAAGGAGTATTACAAGGAAACAATAAATGGAACAGAAAACAAAAAGGGTTGAAGAATGAAAAGTACCAAGCCCTATTTCAGCAAATTCCAATGGATTCAAGATGGATGTGGCTCTCTGGTCTTTGCAGATTTTCCTTGGTTTGATTTTAAACAAGAGCTGTCCGATGTGGACGCAGTCCCTCTTTTGTGGACCCTGAAGAGGGTGTTACCAGAAATTAGCTGACCAATTAAGAGGCGGAGGAGTGGCTGATCGGACGTCACAAGTTTACGACCATACAGTGGCCACTCCCTCCAAAAGTATTATACAGATAATATCTTCGAATATGTATACGTTGCATTCTGGGAATTGGTATATAATTGTCCAGCATGGAATTTCTATGACAGAGATACTAAACATATCTCTGATAGGTTACCAAGGAGGTGGGAGACAGCCATTTTGCCTTTTGTATACAATTAGCCTAGTGATGTGTGATCTTGATTTGCTCAGTATTTTCTACCCTGTTCAAACATATAATTACGGTAATAGTATTGTATGTAGCCTTCTCCTGTCTGACTTTATAAATGTGTACATTTTTAATCAGTGAATTAGACAGATGTCCCTTGCAGGTTACTTCAGGGCAGGCTTCAATGGCTTTTACAATATCAATTAGCCATGGATAAGACATTTAATTTCACACAGCATACTGGGTTTAATTACCCTGAAACTCCAAGCATGACAGAATTAAAATGTTTTACGACAGCTGTAAAAAGTTAGACTGAAATGTGTATTGGGTTAAAGGGTTGAGGGGGTCTGGTGTCCTCTCAATGGATTGAGAAGAATGTAGCTAAAAATGTTGATTGCATCAGATGCCTTCCTGAAAGGATGTAAAAAGGGGATCACTGATGCTCGCTCTACTAATGTTCCAACCAGTCATGGCTGCATTCTGAACAACATGGTGGCCTTGCCCTTTCACACAGCCTTGTGAGGTGCCCAGTCCACATGATCACACATGATACAATAGACATATCAGAAATATGAAATGATGAAGTAACAAACACTTTAAGGGTGTTTGGGGGACATAACCTCAAACAAGCAGGACGACGTTCTAAAACCACTCTTAGAAAGTACTGTGTTACTGAAAGAGTGGTTGATACTTGAAAAAGACTTCCAGCAAAGGTAGCGAATAGATTCAACAGTAAACAAAATGGGGCAGACTCAAGGACCACTTTGTCTTTTCTCTGCTGTCATTCTTCTAGGTTTCAATAACAGAAGTAAAAATGCTAACAACTTACCAACATTTGTAGGAAAGAGTCCTTCATTGTTTATTTGAACTTCTATCCAATCCATCAAAAGATTCATGTACTCTGGAGCAGACAATGCTGTAGGTTTTCGGTATTTGTTTTCATCTTGCCATCTATATTCATATTTTGGACCACCAGACATAGTAGGACAAGACTGCTCAGTACAGCTGTCACTGATTGTACCATAAATAAGATTGATACGGTTGAAAAAATCCACAACATGAACTGCCACCCAGTCATTTAAGTCTTCTCCGTGTGGTAGCTGAACAGCCAACTTCAAATCTAGACCTGCATTGAGAGATGCTTGGGCTTTCTTATGCAACTCAAATCGCTGAGTGCCTGGCTCAAACTTTCGCTTGGGGCGGAATGTTCTGTCTTTGTTAAAAACCTGTTTGAGGGGATTTGACATGGCTGCAATGAAAAAAAAAAGACCCCCGTTTGATGTGTCAGCTTTCTACTTGACAGTCCAAACGACTATGGAGTAAATATGGCTTTTGATCTGGGAAAAAGAAAAAGAAAAAAAAAAAACACAACAACATAAAAAAACTGTTAAAACCAACCAAAAGAAAGATACATTCATACATAATATTCTTTAAATGTATTATCAAAGCATAGGTATAGTGTATTTGTATGGATGAAAAACATACATCTGTGCTGGATTGAGTTGAAGGCTAAAAGTTCACCTTTTAGGAAAAAAATAAATGCACATTTTTTTTTTTCCCTGCAAAAATAAGAAGTGCATTTATTTTTTTCCCCAGGAGCATGCAAAGCATTGCACCTGTAATCAGTGGATCACGGGTAAAATGTCAGGCTTCCGCACACTGTCCCTCTCTCCAGCTTTCTGCCATACCTCTGTACAAGTTTTCAGTTTGTAAACTGGAGGAAGAGTGAATGAACTAGGAGCATAATAATCTGCAAGCTTGCAGTCCACTAACAACTACAAGCCGTTGTGGAGGATGCCAGACAGGACTTGTAGTTTCTTCATTCATAGATCTTTGAATGAATGAGGAGGATGTGCACTGGGGAGATTTTAAAATGTGACAGTTGCTGCAGGGGAGAAGAACCCACTTTCACAAGGAGAAGGGGAACGGTAGGGCAGGAGCTGAAACACATTATTCCCGAAATATATTGTGACATATTTAGGGAAGGTGAACTTCTCCTTTAGGATAACACTTGCATTATTATAACACACACTGTTGTGAGTTAGCACGTTGTGGTGCCATTAATTTTGTATGGCAATGTAGCACTGATGTACATACAGTATCTCACAAGAGTGAGTACACAATCACATTTTTGTAAATATTTTATTATATCTTTATGTGACAACACTGAAGAAATGACACTTTGCTTCAAAGTAGTGAGTGTACAGCCTGTATAACAGTGTAAATTTGCTGTCCCCTCAAAATAACTCAAAACACAGCCATTAATGTCTAAACCGCTGGCAACAAAAATGAGTACACCTCTAAGTGAAAATGTTCAAATTGGCCAGTGTCATGTGACGCATTAGTGTTACAAGGTCTCAGGTGTGAATGTGGAGCAGGTGTGTTAAAATTGGTGTTATCGCTCTCGCTCTTTCATACTGGTCACTAGAAGTTCAACGTGACACCTCATGGCAAAGAACTCTCTGAGGATCTGAAAAAAAGAATTGTTGCTCTACATGGCCTAGCCTATAAGAAGATTGCCAAGACCCTGAAACTGAGTTGCGGCATGGTGGCCAAGACCATACAGTGGTTTAACAGGACAGGTTCAACTCAGTACAGGCCTCACCATGGTCGACCAGACCAAAGAAATAGAGTGCACGTGCTCAGCGTCATACCCAGAAATTGTCTTTGGGAAATGGACGTAGGAATGCTGCCAGCATTGCTGCAGCGGTTGAAGGGGTGGGGGGTCAAAAGGTCAGTGCTCAGACCATACGCCGCACACTGCATCAAATTGGTCTGCATGGCTATCGTCCCAGAAGGAAGCCTCTTCTAAATATGATCCACAAGAAAGCCTGCAAAAAAACTGCTGAAGACAAAACAGACTAAGGACATGGATTACTAAAACCATGTCCTGTGGTCTGATGAGACCAAGATAAACCCATTTGGTTCAGATGGTGTCAAGAGTGTGTGGCAGCAACCAGGTGAGGAGTACAAAGACAAGTGCCTACAGAGAATTACTTTCACTGTATAAATGAACTCCTTATAGTAGTGATTATCTGCTCTTTTTTTACTATGAAAGGGCCAATTTTAGGTGTTTTTTTTTTTTTAACTCCATTATGACAGGCGATACAAAAAAAAAAAAAAAAAAAATAGCATGAATCCCATCGCATAGGATTGCAATTTTTAAGTGTTTCTTTTTATACATTCTTTACATAAGAATGGAATATCTCACCACCACTATTTAACTGCAGTCAGTAATATTAGGATTTAGTACAATTATCATTTGATTACATTTGGATAGCGCAGCATTATTTTGGTATAACATTTTTATGTGGCACGAGGATATGGGAATGATCAATGCTAGCAGCTGTCCTTTAATAATCCTTAATTATCATTTGAATTTTCACACGGTAGCTCGCAAGACCTCGTTTGTTTTTTAGAATAATAAGCTGTCAGGTTCATAAAACAGAGATATCAGAACAGATTCAATCATACAGTTTGCAATGTACACAGATTTGCAAAACAATGGGATAAAGGAATATTCCTGAACTTTGTTTTATCTCATGGTTACTGTGAAAGCATCAATGCAGTGCATGTTATCTCAGCTTGAATTCATTGAATGAGTTTACCAAAAATGTAAACATTGCAGAATATACAGCCTCATGTTACATAACTAAGCTCCATTTCATGCTGAATAAACTAAAATTATTAATGCATCTTAAAATAGAAAACTATGTTTAAATGCTTTTGAAGTAAAAATCTATCTTATTAAAATAAATTTGATAAAAATCAAAAAAAAATCTGATTTAAAATGGAAAAAAATAATAATAAAAAAAAAATGGATTTTTATCCACCCTGCAAAGAACACTAGACACACCAAACTGGAATAACTGCTGCAGCCTTGTTTGTTTTTCACAAATATAAATAACAAACAATTCACCATAAGGCTTTTAATTAATACATTTAAAAAGTAAACAAAATCAGCGGGGCACTCTTCAAACAGTCCTCTGCCTCCTGGAAAGTTCTGTGGGGGGGTGTCAGGGGACTGTAAATGGCCTATACTAGAGGACCCCCCAGAACATTCCCAATCAGCTAACCTATCAGAAAACAGAAGTCAATCAATGGGGGGGCTTGAAACTCCTACCACCACCATCCCATGAGAATGGGGGCCCTTTAAAACAGGCTACCCCCCCCCCCCCCCACATTCTTTTGCTTTCGCTGCAATATTTTGGTAAACCATGTGCACCCCATGGTGCAGACATTGTTTCCCGAAGACAGCACCATTTACCAAGTCTATAATGCTCTGATTCACACAGCTGGTGTTGTCAAATCGTGGTTTGACGAGCATGCAGACAAAGTCTTTCACCTTCCCCGGGTGTCGCAGTTGCCGGACCTTAATATCATAGAGCCATATTGTTCTTTTTTTTGAGAATAAGGTTCAGGCTCGTTTTCTGTCTCTGGCATCTATGCAAATACTGAAACGATTTTTGCATGAAGCGTGGTATCAGATTCCAAAACTTAGATTTGTCAATTCCCAGGAAAATCCCAGGTCAGTGAATACAGAACAGCCACCAGACTATCAACACATTCAAAAGGAACTTGTCTATTAAGAGAGGTATGAACTGCAGAGAGATCATTTTACCCCTGTACAAATCATTAGTAAGACCTCATCTGTTTGAGTTACCCAATCATTACTTTTTTCACTTCCTGCAAGTTAGACATGCTTTCCTCAATTTGGTTCACAACCGGTAATTCTCCTCCAGTCCACTCCAGGGGGGGGGCGTGTCCAAGATGGCGATAGTGATGGATGCCTAGTTAAGGAGCTCTGCCGCCAGGGAATTTATCCGGTTTCCCTATCCTGACATTTTGGAGTGCCTACTACTACTACTCCTGTTGTCTCCCCGCAGATGACACGAAAACAAAAGACATTGGAGCACAGAAATCTCGGGAATACTACTTCTCGCGGCGCTTCTGTACACGTGCCAGCTCTCGTGCCAGACAGGATCTTGAAAAGGTCCTCCAGCGTGTCACCGAGGTCAAGCGGAGGGTGGGCGATACTGAGGACACTGTCCAAGACCATTCAGCCACCCTACATACCCTCCAGGTGAGCATGAAACACCTAGGAATCAAGGGCAGAGGACGTGGAGAACCGCAATTGGCAGAACAACCTCCGGAATATTGGTCTGTCCGAGGGCTCAGATCCATCTGCGTACACGGAGCGGCTGCTCCGCACGCTTTTACCCCAGGCGGCCTTCTCCTCCTTCGCGGTGGAGCAGGCTCACAGATTGCCACCCGCCCGCGGCCCTCCGGGAGCTCCACCCCGCACCTTCATTTTTCGGCTGCTCAATTTTAGGGACAGAGACTTGATCGTGAGGGAAGCCCCTGAGATAGGTGACATGCGTCATGAGGCTGCAGGCTTGATGTTTTTCCCGGACCTCTCGATTGACACCCAAAAGCTACGCAAGTCCTTAGTGCGTTGAAGCAGGCCATGCGTGTCAAAGGGGTGCAATATAGTATGCTGTTCCCAGGCCGCCTCAGGGTACAGGATGGAGAGACCGTCTGTTTTTTTTTTTTACGTCCCCTGAGGCTTCACACCCTACCTCGCCATTAATGCTTCTACATCTTCTTCCCCCTAACGTGAGTACCCCTTGCCTTGATTTGCTGTCTGTCCTCAGTGGGGGGAAACGGTTGTCTCACTTCCTAACTTGGAGTGGCCCGTGCAACCGGTCAGGTACTGCCTGCCGTTGTAGTCCCACAACCTGCATCCTCTATACAGGGCCATTGACTGTGTTGTGGATTACAAAACCCTATGCGGACTGTGGATTGCTGCTCCACTCCCACATTGAATGGGACTGCCCTTGCTGCTCCATCTGAGCCTCATTGACTAATTTTTCCTCCATGAAGGCAGACACTCTGCTGTTGTTTCTTCCCCTGTGGACAAGGGACACCGCCAGTTCTTCTACACCTACTGCAGCCCATTCTGCAGATATGGAACTGTGTTAAGGGAAATACCCCTGTTATGTGATGGTCCCGTTGGACCTTCCGGACATCGCCTTAGTCCTGGCTCCAAAGCATTATACTATAGAAGTTTGTGCCCACGGCTTTGGCCGGGTGATATCTCCAACTGTTCCCGCTCGTTGGCGGCAACTCCTTCAGACTTGGATTGTCTGTGCCTTTGGTGGATGGAGTCATGGAGTCTACTACCTGCCCTCTGTTCATGACCCCAGTTGGTCATTGACCTTGCTTAGTTTTGGGATGCAGGCATGCCCTGGTTTGGGGGGTTATGCGGAAAGGGGGGGGGGGGGGGATGTGCTGGAATGGGTTATGTTATCTATGTTGCTCGTTGAAGAAATGTGCTATATACTGTGTACTTGATGTCACTCACTGCTTAAATTCTATGTCCTATGCCTTGAGAAAATGGGGGGGTGGGGGAGTTGTCGTTTGCCTTTCCTTGGGGTCCAGATGCCCTCTCCCTACCTTTTGCGCTATTTTTCATTTGTGGCCATGGCTCCCTTAACCCTAATTTCCTGGAATGCCCCCCTGTCCCAATTTGGATAGGTTGACTCTGGACACGGCTGTGGAATCCCCACTCTCCAGATGGGCTTCTACATTCGATCTTACAGACGTCTGGCGTTAGAAAAATCCCCTCCTAAGGAGCTATACATGTCAATCTGCCACGTATGCGGTCATGTCCCGCATTGACCAGGTTTATGTCAACAGCCCTGTATTAACTAAGGTACAAGAAGTCTCTATACTGCCAAGAGGCATATCTGACCACGCGCCCATCTTGTTACGCCTCAATGTAAGTACCACCCCCACTGACTCCCTATGGCGTCTCTCCCGTTTCTGGGTCTCGGATGATCGTGCTGTCCCGGATGCAGAGGTGGCCCTGTGGGAGTATTGCGAAGCAAACCCGCCTGCCACAGATCCGGCCTCTAGCTGGGAGGCCTACAAGGTCCATGCTCGGGGCCATTACCAGTGGGCCATAGGCCACACCCGGAGGAAGGCTGAGGCAGCCCTGACCCTGGCTGAGCAAAGGGCCACCGCCTTGGAATCCCAGTATGCTGCAGATAGCAATGAGATCACATGTGGGGACTTGCGGTGTGCCCTGCGGGAGGTTATGCTGCTCTGTGTTGTGGCCGCTAAGAAATTGCTGCTACACCAGCCGCAACGTGTTTTTGAGCAGGGTAAGCTGACCAGCCGCCTTCTGGCGTGGTTGTTCAAAGAGTCGACAACGACAAGTATTGCCAATATTAAAGATGCCACTGGAAATCTGCTGTCTGATCCCAGTGCCATCAATGGTCGCTTTGCCTCCTTCTACAAGGCTCTCTACTCCCTTAGAGTTGAATATTCAGTGACTGAATTACATGATTTCGTAGAGGGTATTCACCTTCAATCACTTTCTGAGGAGGCACGCTGGGGGCTTGATGCTCCAGTCACCCTGAAGGAGCTTCAATGTGCTATCAGTTCCCTGCAGTCAGGGAAGACCGCAGGCGACGATGGCTTTCCTGCAGAATTTTATAAAGAGCATGTAGAAGCCTAGGTTAGTAGACTCTTAGAGGTCCTTCCTGCCTCCTTTGAGTCTTCCTCCCTGCCCCCCTTTATGTCTAGGGCTATTATTGTGGTGGTGCCCAAGCCTGACAAGGATCCAGAACTCTGCTCTTCGTATAGACCCATTTCGCTCCTCAATGTGGACGCGAAGGTCCTTGCAAAGGTCTTGGTAACCCGCCTCAATAAAGTCATCTTGTCCCTGATCCAAGGGGACCAAACCAGGTTTATGCCAGGTAAGGGCACTGATATCAACCTGAGGCGGCTTCATACAGTTATTGTGTGTTCAACTGCTAAGGGGGGGGGGGGCACTGAGGTTGTCGTCTCCCTGGATGCCAAGAAAGCCTTTGACTCGGTGGAGTGGGAATACCGATGGCTCATTCTAAGTAAATTTGGGTTAAGGCCCAACTTCATCTCTTGGATACATTTACTCTAGTCGGACCCATAGGCCAGAGTCGGTACCAACGGTGTATTGTTGGCCCCCTTTCCCCTCCGAGGAACTGCCCCCTCTCCCCGACCCTCTTTGCACTGGCTATTGAGCCCTTGGCGGTGCTCCTGAGAGCCATGGGGGAGGTGCAGGGGATTTCCTTTCCCCCACTAGTCGAGAAGGTATCCTTATACGCCGACGACATGCTCCTATACCTCCAAGATGCCCAACAGATGGCTTTAACTATCATTGCCCGCTTTGGCTCATTCTCGGGTATCAGAGTGAACTGGGACAAATCGATCCTGTTCTCCCCATCTGATAGGACCCCGGCTAATTTACAGGTCCCCCTTAAATGGGTGTCGCGATTTAAGTACCTAGGAATTTATATCCAAAAAGACCCAAAACGCTACTTTGAGGATAATCTATATCCTATCCTACAATAATTTATTCAGTGTTGTTCGGTGTGGAAAGCTCTGCCACTGACTCCAGTAGGGAGAGTAAATCTAATTAAAATGTCCTTTCTACCGAAGTTCCTCCATGCCTTCCGTAACACCCCGATCCCTAATGCCTTTTTTTACTAAAATTAGATCAGGCCATCACCTCTTGTTTGGGCAGGCTCGACCCCTAGAGTGGCTACAACTACACTGCAGCTTTCCTTGACAGGGGGTGGCCTATCTTTAGGAAATATTATTGGGCAGCGGTGCTGGTTACTGTTAGGTGGTGGTTTGCCCAAGACATATCCAATCAGGTTGTGAATTTGGAGGCGGCGCTCCTAGCATCTTATTAAGAACTTAGCAATCTAGTATACAGAGGCCCAAGATATAGACCCCAGGTCACTACCCCCATGAAGGAGACGACTGTAGTCTGGAAACAAGTTACACTGCATTTACAAGACCCTGGCACTGTCTCTCTGCATACCCTGTAGTGGGACAACCATACTTTACCGCATTTCAGATCTATTCCGGATCCACAGATCTGGGCTAGATAGGATATGGCGCAGAGTCCGAATCTCATATCTGAGGGACGTCTTCTCTCGTTTGTTGAGATGAAACGTAAATTTTATATTTCCTCCGTGGATGTTCTTCAGGTACCTGCAGCTCAGACATGCTGCCCGGGCACAATTCCCCTATGGCGTGGTTCTTGCTGCCCACACTGCTAATGATATTGATCGGACGCTGTCCTCCATTTATCTCACTCACCTGTAGAGACACCTCCAAAACCCTTAGACTGTTTAATGTGTGGCAGCGGGATGTCCCTGCCTTGACGGAGGAGGATTGGACTGAGGGGATGCAACAATGCATCCCACTTATATCTGCCAGGGATCGCTTTGTACAACTCAAGTTCTTACACCGGGTGTACTATACTCTCCATAGGCTGTCCATTATCTACCCAGGGACAGGGGACACATGTCCGAAGTGCAGGCAGTCAGTGGAGACCTTTATTCACATGGTGTGGTCATGCTCTCTCCTCCGGACCTATTGGCAGGCAGTGGTAGATGACATTAACAAGGTGGCTGGGCTTCACCTGGACATGGATCTGCTAGTATTCCTTCTGGGCATCACTGATAATCTGGCTACTACTAAACATACTAAGTCATTTGTATTTTATGCTGCTTACTACGCCAGGAAGGTTATTTTATCCAAGTGGAAGTTCCCTGACACCCCCCCCATGCCTTCGGCCAGGAAGGCCCTGATAAAACAATGTACTACCTTTATATAAGCTTACCCATATGGGGCGCCACTGTCTACAGAAATTTGATAAAATCTGGGCTTCGTGGACAGAGGCTAGGCACATCACTGTATAAAACGATTGCTGGATCTTTGTGTGTTGACCTGGGAGCCTGTGTTACTTTACCAAATCTAAGCCCTCTCTATGGTTTTGGCTGCCCCTCATGGCTTCCGTGGTGTCTTATGGGTGGTGGTCCCCAGTTCCTTCCTCTTTTCCTCCCTCCCCTCCTTAGTTTCCTGTGCATCCCTGATCCTGCTGGGTCGCAGTTCCCCCACTCCCCCCACAACACCCTGCCTCTTTCCCTTTAGAAAATCTTGGATGATAGGGTGGTTCGAGATATACTAATTCTCTGTTATGCGCCATATACAGGCAATCCCCGGGTTACAAACAAGATATGGTCTGTAGGTTTGTTCTGAAGTCAAAATTTGTTTGCAAGTCGGAACAGGTACATTTTTTAAGTGTAGCTCCAGTCCAAAAAATAATTTCTAAGTTTTTTGGATAGCATAGGGAAGGGTTAACACCCCTGTATCATTTGTTTTGCTGTTTGTGCCCCTGCTGCTCAGATTTCACTTCACTTTCTGTCCCTATGACAATTGGATTTTTAAATTTTTTTGGGTTGTTGTGGAAACAAAGGATTGGTGATAAAGCATCAGTGGAGACTCCTTTTTCCCCATGATAACTCTTACAGGAGTGAATTCCCCTTCCTAGGGGTAGATTTCCTCTCACTTCCTGTTGTCCCCCTCAGTTTGTAAGGAGTCATTTGTAAGTTGGACATTTGTAACCCGGGGACCACCTGTAGACTGGCCGATGTTTGTTGCAGAACCATGACACAGAGCGAGTTTACAAATAACCTGTCACCTGTGCGGTGTACCAAATCTTTCCCCAATGCTAACCTAAGCTCTGATGTCTAATCAAGCATCATGTATTCTACCTACAGTTCCTTGCAAAAGTATTCACCCCCTTGGCTTTTTACCTATTTTGTTACATTACAGCCTTTAGTTCAATGTTTTTTTTAATCTGAATTGTATATGATGGATCAGAACACAATAGTCTAAGTTGGTGAAGTAAAATTAGAAATATATATATACATAAAACTATTTTTCAGAAATTAAAAAGTGATAATTGGCATGTGCGATGTATTCACCCCCTTTCTTATGAAGCCCATAAAAAGCTCTGGTGCAACCAATTACCTTCAGAAGTCACATAATTAGTGAAATGATGTCCACCTGTGTGCAATCCAAGTGTCACATGATCTATCATTACAGATACACACCTTTTTGAAATGCCCCAGAGGCTGCAACACCTAAGCAAGAGGCAACACTAACCAAACAAACACTGCCACGAAGGAAAAGGGTTATCTACAGGAGAATCTAGACAAAGTAAAGCTAGAGACAACCTTTTTTTTTTTTTTTTTGTGGAAAAAACACACAAGAAGGAAGGAGAACCATAATGATTTGGCCTTTATTACAGGGTTTAACAATCAATATAAATCTTTTGAAAAAATTCTGAAGTAGTATTGGCCTATCCTAAAGGAGGATCGGGTTTTGTCTAAAATTCTGCCCTCCAAACAAAAATTCATATACAGGAAAGCACCTACCCTTCGGAACCATCTTGTCCACAATGTGATTGATTCCCCCAAACAGGTAAACATCTTCCCGGAAATGAGAGGGTTTTACAAATACCAAAAGATGCCTACCCTGCAGAGCTAGTAAAAAACAGGCAAGGAAAAGGGAAACATTCAAATCCAAGACTGACCATAAGGAGTACCAGATAAAAGATCCAATTACCTGCCACAGTTACCTACGTCATCGAATGCCCTTGCCACCTCCAATATGTGGGCAGAACCACTCGTCCCTTATATGTTCGAATAAGAGAGCATATTAACAATATCAAAAAAGGATTCCCAAAGCACAATATTTCCCAGCACTTTGATAAGGTGCATCACAGAGACCCTTCAGGCCTCATTCTATGGAATTGATAAAGTTAAAGTTAAAGACCATTGGAGAGGTGGTAATAATATAACTTTAATTTCACAAAACGAAATGAGTTGGATCTATTGTTTGGGCTCTCTCTAACCCCTGAGAGGTGCTTATAGCTGGGGGGCTATTTTTTTTTTTTTTTAACACAGAAAGCTGGGGGGCTATTTAGTTATATAATCTTCTATACTAATAGTGGCACCATGCATATTTAACCACTTGCCGACCACCTCACGCAGATATACTGCGGCAGAATCACGTACCTGTACGTGATCTCCTTCTTGCGGGCGGAGGGGTCAGATCGTACCCCCCCCCCCGATGCCCGAGGCGGTCGGCTTGTGTCTGGGAGCGATGAGAGGTGAGGGGGAGACCAACCATTCGTGGCCCTCCCTTGCGATCGCTCCCAGCCAATCAGATTTTTCCTCTGCTGCTGTATGCTAAACAGCAGCAGAGGAAACAATGTCATCTCTCCTCGGCTCGATATTTTCCGTTTCGGCGCCGAGGAGAGAAGACATCCGAGTGAGTGCACCAACACACACACACACACACAGTAGAACATGCCAGGCATACAATACACCCCCGATCACACTGACACCAAGCAGTTTTTTTTTTTCTGATTACTGCATTGGTGTCAGTTTGTGACAGTTAGTGTGGTAGGGCAGTTAGTATTAGCCCCCTTTAGTTCTAGGGTACCCCCCTAACCCCCCCTAATAAAGTTTTAACCCCTTGATCACCCCCCGTCGCCAGTGTCACTAAGCGATCGTTTTTCTGATCGCTGTATTAGTGTCACTGGTGACGCTAGTTAGGGAGGTAAATATTTAGGTTCGCCGTCAGCGTTTTATAGCGTCAGGGACCCCCATATACTACCTAATAAAGGTTTTAACCCCTTGATTGCCCTAGTTAACCCTTTCACCAGTGATCACCGTATAACTGTTTCTGGTGACGCTGGTTAGTTAGTTTATATTTTATAGTGTCAGGGCACCCCCCGTTTATTACCGAATAAAGGTTTAACCCCGATTGCCCGGCGGTGATATGCGTTGCCCCAGGCAGCGTCAGATTAGCGGCAGTACCACTAACACCCACGCACGCAGCATACGCCTCCCTTAGTGGTATAGTATCTGAACGGATCAATATCTGATCCGATCAGATCTATACTAGCGTCCCCAGCAGTTTAGGGTTCCAAAAACACAGTGTTAGCGGGATCAGCCCAGATACCTGCTAGCACCTGCGTTTTGCCCCTCCGCCCGGCCCAGCCCAGCCAAGTGCAGTATCGATCACTGTCACTTACAAAACACTAAACGCATAACTGCAGCGTTCGCATGGTCAGGCCTGATCCCTGCGATCGCTAACAGTTTTTTTGGTAGCGTTTTGGTGAACTGGCAAGCACCAGCCCCAAGCAGCGTCAGGTTAGCGCCAGTACCGCTAACACCCATGCACGCACCGTACACCTCCCTTTGTCGTATAGTATCTGAACGGATCAATATCTGATCCGATTAGATCTATACTAGTGTCCCCTGGCAAGCACCAGCGGCCTAGTACACCCCAGTCATAGTCAAACCAGCACTGCAGTAACACTTGCTGACATGGCGAGTCCCATAAATGCAGTTCAAGCTGGTGAGGTGGCAAGCACAAGTAGTGTCCTGCTGCCACCAAGAAGACAAAACACAGGCCCGTCGTGCCCTTGCTGCTGCATTCGCCAATCCTAATTGAGAACCCACCACTTCTGCAGCACCCGTACTTCCCCAACCAAATGCAGTCGGCTGCATGAGAGGCATTTTCTTTATGTCCTCCCAAGTACCCCTACCCAACAAAACCCCCAAAAAAGATGTCGTGTCTGCAGCAAGCGCGGATATAGGCGTGACACCCGCTATTATTGTCCCTCCTGTCCTGATAATCCTGGTCTTTGCATTGGTGAATGTTTTGAACGCTACCATACACTAGTTGAGTATTAGCGTAGGGTACAGCATTGCACAGACTAGGCACACTTTCACAGGGTCTCCCAAGATGCCATCGCATTTTGAGAGACCTGAACCTGGAACCGGGTACAGTTATAAAAGTTAGTTACAAAAAAAAAAGTGTAAACACAAAAAATATATATAAAATAAAATAAAAAATAGTTGTCGTTTCATTGTTCGTTCTCTCTCTATTGTTCTGCTCTTTTTTACTGTATTCTATTCTGCAATGTTTTATTGTTATTATGTTTTATCATGTTTGCTTTTCAGGTATGCAATTTTTTATACTTTTAGGTAAACAAAAAGTGTCAGAAAGGGCTTTGTCTTCAAGTGGTTAGAAGAGTGGGTAATGTGTGACATAAGCTTCTAAATGTTGTGCATAAAATACCAGGACAGTTCAAAACCCCCCCAAATGACCCCATTTTGGAAAGTAGACACCCCAAGCTATTTGCTGAGAGGCATGTCGAGTCCATGGAATATTTTATATTGTGACACAAGTTGCGGGAAAAAGACAAATTTTGTTTTTTTTTTGCACAAAGTTGTCACTAAATGATATATTGCTCAAACATGCCATGGGAATATGTGAAATTACACCCCAAAATACATTCTGTTGCTTCTCCCGAGTACGGGGATACCACATGTGTGAGACTTTTTGGGAGCCTAGCCGCTCACGGAACCCTGAAAACCAAGCACCACCTTCAGGCTTTCTAAGGGCGTAAATTTTTGATTTCACTCTTCACTGCCTATCACAGTTTCAGAGGCCATGGAATACCCAGGTGGCACAAAACCCCCCAAATGACCCTATTTTGGAAAGTAGACACCCCAAGCTATTTGCTGAGAGGTATAGAGAGTATTTTGCAGACCTCACTTTTTGTCACAAAGTTTTGAAAATTGAAAAAGAAAAAAAAAAAAATTTTTTTTTCTCGTCTTTCTTCATTTTCAAAAACAAATGAGAGCTGCAAAATACTCACCATGCCTTTCAGCAAATAGCTTGGGGTCTCTACTAGAAAGCCTGAAGGCGGTGCTTGGTTTTCAGGGTCCTGTGCGCGGTTAGGCTCCCAAAAAGTCCCACACATGTGGTATATCTCTGTACTCAGGAGAAGCAGCTAAATGTATTTTGGGGTGCAATTCCACATATGCCCATGGCCTGTGTGAGCAATATATCATTTAGTGACAACTTTTTGTAATTTTTTTCTTTTTTGTCATTATTCAATCACTTGGGACAAAAAAATAATATTCAATGGGCTCAACATGCCTCTCAGCAATTTCCTTGGGGTGTCTACTTTCCAAAATGGGGTCATTTGGGGGGTTTGTACTGCCCTGCCATTTTAGCACCTCAAGAAATGACATAGGCAGTCATAAACTAAAAGCTGTGTAAATTACAGAAAATGTATCCTAGTTTGTAGACGCTATAACTTTTGCGCAAACCAATAAATATACGCTTGACATTTTTTTTTACCAAAGACAAGTGGCTGAATACATTTTGGCCTAAATGTATGACTAAAATTGATTTTTTTTTTATATAACAAAAAGTAGAAAATGTCATTTTTTTTCAAAAGTTTCGTTTTTTTTCCCGTTTATAGCGCAAAAAATAAAAACCGCAGAGGTGATCAAATAACATCAAAAGAAAGCTCTATTTGTGGGAAGAAAAGAACGCAAATTTAGTTTGGGTACAGCATTGCATGACCGCAAAATTAGCAGTTAAAGCGACGCAGTGCCAAATTGTAAAAAGTGCTCTGGTCAGGAAGGGGGTAAATCCTTTCCGGGGCTGAAGTGGTTAAGTACGATTCCCCAATAGTGAGCAACATGCATGTTACTCCCCCTAACAGCTGGTACACTTATTAGGTCTATTGCTGCTATAGGGTGGGGATGGGGATGCCATTGATGGATACAGATTTCTGGTTAGTAAGGATTTAATTAACTTTTAGTTTTTATTTTATTATATTTATTATTTTTAATCACTAGGTGTTGGTATGAGCCTTCTATTAGTATTTATGGAGTAGTCTCTTATAAATATCATGCATTTCCCTAATATTATGTATTCTTTTGTGCTATATCTCTGGACTGAGCTACTGATGACTTTTACCGGGTAATATCTGGTTTGCACCTTTACCCGATTATTCTGATGGCTGTTATACCATCTACCACTAGAGGGAGTATGCACACAGAGGTATGCTGCTCCTTAATACTAACCCATATTGGGATTTCTATATTCACAATTCTACCCATCTTACGTTAGATTTTATTATAGCAACTCCCAATCATCAGCAGTTCTTTTATCCAGATATATATACACACCACTTCTGATGTATATGTACAGATTTGTACTGTTTCCTCTGACATAGGGTAGCGGTGGTGCAGGGTTAAGTTTAATCTATGGGGTCAGTTTGACACTTATGAGAATCTGGGGGGATGCTTATAAGGGGTGGGTGCTGCACGACCGCTGGCCTATAAAAGGACATTAGATCAGTAACATGGCACCGCCTCAGAAGAAGTTTGAGAACGAAACGTGTGTAAGGCGGAGTCATGCACTGACGTCACTTCCGGGTGTGATAGCGGTTCAGTGAGCCTGTGGAACGCAGCTGGAGCACACGCTGCTAGTGAGACATACCACAGGTCTGAAGCTGTCATTTTTCCTGTAATTGTAGGATTTTTTGAGGCGTTTCTAGTGTATGAAATACTTGTTTTTATTTTTATTTTTTCTGTCTCCTTTTTTACTGTTTTAACTTTGTAATAAAAACATTTTCTTTTAATACTACACTATGGGAGCCCATATCTCATTTTTTGCATGAAAACTTTACCTATACTGGATATCGGAGAGAGGATTAGGAGAAGACTATAGCTGGTTGATCTGGGCTTGGAGAGATTTTTTGCATACACAAATTGATCCAGCTGCGTGATATCCTTGGGAGGCCCATAGGAGCTGGATACTGAATGAAAGGGTTGGAGAGGAGCCTGGCTGCACGATCTATCTTTGGATACAGCATCGATACATCAAGCCTACCTGTTATGCGAGACACCCCTGTAGGGGTTACTGGAGCTGGTGAGTGGGGACCCAAGAGGGAGAGCACCTAAAAGTCACCTGGATTTGTTCCTGTGTTTATCGTCACCAAGCACTTTAATATCACAAACAGACTTTGTTTGGATTGATTTCTTGATGTATATTTTTTTGGACTTAGCACGCTAATAATTTTTTTTGGGTACACTTTCATTTAATATTTTTCATACACATTTGGGACTGGCCTTTTCTATTTTTATTTTCTATACCTGCATTTATGTTATTGGAAACATCACGTTTTATATTTTTTGCCTTAACAATTTGCTTTATCATCATAACTTATATTAACTTGGCATTTAGTAAGTTAGTTTTGCACTACTGTTATATGCACATTGGTTATTGCACCATTGGTTTGTGCACATTTATTAGTCACATTAGAGGCGCATAGCACCTAACAAGCGTTCAGGGTCTGTCGCTTTTCATTTGATAGGGAGCGCCAATTACCCTTATACTTACACATATTAATTAGTGAAATGATGTCCACCTGTGTGCAATCCAAGTGTCACATGATCTGTCATTACATATACACACACCTTTTTGAAATGCCCCAGAGGCTACAACACCTAAGCAAGAGGCATCACTAAAACACTGCCATGAAGACCAAGGAACTCTCCAAACATGTGTTGTTGAGAAGTACAAGTCAGGGTTAGGTTATAAAAAAATATCCAAATCTTTAATGATCCCTAGGAGCACCATCAAATCTATCATAACCAAATGGAAAGAACATGGCACAATAGCAAACCTGCCAAGAGACGGCCGCACACCAAAACTCAAGGACCAGGCAAGGAGGGCATTAATCAGAGAGGCAGCACAGAGATCTAAGGTAACCCTTGAGGACCTGCAGAGTTTCACATCAGAGACTGGAGTATCTGTACATAGGACGACAATAGGCCACACGCTCCATAGGAGTTGGGCTTTATGGCAGAGTGGCCAGAAGAAAGCCATTACTTGCAGCAAAAAACAAAATGGCACGTTTTGAGTTTGCAAAAAGGAATGTGGGAGACTCCCAAAATATATAGAGGAAGGTGATCTGGTCTGATGAGACTAAAATTGAACTTTTTGGCCATCAAAGAGTCTGGCGCAAACCCAACACATTACATCACCCAAAGAAAACCATCCCCACAGTGAAACGTGGTGGTGGCAGCATCATGCTGTGGGGATGTTTTTCAGCAGTCGGGATTGGGAAACTGGTCAGAGTTGAGGGAAAGATCGATGGTGCTAAATACAGGGATAATCTTGAGCAAAACCTGTACCACTCTGTGTGCGATTTGAGGCTAGGACGGAGGTTCACCTTTCAGCAGGACAATGACCCCAAACACACTGCTAAAGCAACACTTGAGTGGTTTAAGGGGAAACATGTACAGTAAAAGTGTTGGAATGGCCTAGTCAAAGCCCAGACCTCAATCCAATAGAAAACCTGTGGCCAGACTTAAAGATTGCTGTTCACAAGCGCAAACTATCCAACATCCAACCATCCAAGGAGCTGGAGCAGTTTTGCAAGGAGGAAAGGGCAAAAATCCCAGTGGTAAGATATGGCAAGTTCATAGAGACTTATCCAAAGCAACTTGGAGCTGTGATAGCTGCAAAAGGTGGCTCTACAAAGTATTGACTTTAGGGGGGTGAATTGTTACGCACGTTGACTTTTTCTGTTATTTTGTTCTATTTGTTGTTTGCTTCACAATTAAAAAAAAAGAAAAAAGGGGGATGATCATTTGGTGGACAAACCCTTATCTAACATTTACAAGGCGCTAGTGTCCTCGATTCAGTTAGGCCTGGAGAAGCTTTACTCTAGCTGGCAGGAAGATTACCCTGGCTTGGACATTGAGGATTGGGAAGACATGTGGGAGGATCCCTTTCTTCAACTGGTGGCAGTAAGGAATCGTTTGATTCAGTTTAACCACCTTAATACAGGGCACTTTCACCCCCTTCCTGCCCAGGCCATTTTTCAGCTCTGTCGCACTTTCAATGACAAATTGCAAAGTCATGCAACACTGTACCCAAATTCATTTTTTTTCATCCTTTTCTTCACACAAATAGAGTTTTCTTTTGGTGGTATTTATTCACTGCTGGGATTTTTATTTTTTATAAAAACAAGACCGACAATTTTGAAACAAAAAAAAAAAAAAAAAAAAAAAGTAAGTAATTCTTCTCCTTCACCGATGTGCGCTGACGAGGCACTATTATGCCTCACTGATAGTGGATGGCACTGATAAGCAGCATTGGTGGCCAAACTGAAAGGCAAGACTGATGAGCACTAAAAGGTGATGATCAGTGTCCCAATTACCTGCCCAGACCTCCCCTGCGAGGAGATGCCGCTGATCGGCACTCCTCGCCACACACTGTCAATGTGAGGCGAGGAGAGACGATTCACGGCACTTCCGTATTTACACGTGATCACCTGTGATTGGGCACAGCCAAACCATGGTTAAAGAGCCGCGTGCGCACGACAGCGGCTGTTCTGGGGCGCCGTCATAGGACGTCCACCCAGAACTAGAGCCGCACCGTCCCTCCGTCATTTGACAGTGGGTGGGCGGCAAGTGGTTACATTTATTCACAGAATTGAATAAATTGTACCCAGGTGCTTACCCCTGCTGTTGGAAGTGCAGTGGCAGTGAGACTAACTTCTGCCATATGGTATGGTCACGTTCCAAACTACAAATGTTCTGGAACTTGATAACTCAATTTATATCCTCCCTGGTGATGACTCAGATTCCCCTGACTGTTTCAGTCTGTCTTTTGGGCTTGGTGAGCACCTTGGCACATCATCAAGCAACAAGGACTCTCATTGGGTTGTTGTTTTTCTATGCCCGTAAGGTGATAATTTTAAAATGGAAACTGCCAGAAATACCTTCCTTAAAATTTCTGAAAGGCATTAGTCAATACAGCCATCCCTCTATACAAATCCACATACAGGAAGTCCCCGAGTTACGAACACAATAGGGACTGTGGGATGTTCCGGGTGCTCGTTATGTGATCTGGGGAGTAGTATGGCAGTGTGGGATGTGTCTGGAGGTGCTCAAAAGGTATCTAGGACCAGCGTGAAGCACAAGTGGCCGGCATTTGAGGCCGTTCGTAAGTAGGAGTCGTTCGTAACTAAGGGACTGCCTGTACCTTTCCCGTGGATGTTCGACCAAATTTGAAAAAAATATGGTTGCTCTGCTAGAATCAACCGACACTAATGCCTGGAAATTAGCTTTTAACACTATCCTAGTTGGGTCGTTACGCTCCAACCCTGGTCTGCTACATTAAATTGTGGGTCCCCATTATACTAAATTGAATATAGGCTCCTAGGTGTTGTACTAATATATTCCCCCCCCCCCCCCAATAATTACAGTCTATGTCTATTCTCTTGCACACATAGAAATCCATATATGCTTTACAGGTTATTCAAATTGCAAGATGAGCAGTGTGACTAAATTCTTAGAACCAAGGTTTGTATTTTACTAGTAGAGCCTTTTCAAGGTTAAGAAGTTGTTTGACTTTTTTGTATTACTCGAGCCGGGGAATGCCCAGCGGCTCTGTACTTTTGAAAATCAATAAAAAGAATGCACCAAAAAAAAAAAAAAAAAAAAAAGGTCAGAAGATCAAGAAGGATTTTTTCCCCGGCTCTAGCAAATTGGATTATGCTTTGCTGGGGTTTTTCGCCTTCCTCTGGATCAACTGTGGGTATAGGATTGGAGGGTTTTTTTTGGTTTTTTTAACCGGTTGAACTAGATGATGGACTTGTGTCTTTTTTCAACCTGACTAACTATGTAACTATGCGTGGGGTACTTGGTTCTATTTTTCGAAGCCTGGACTGTGCAATATACTCGCTCTCTCTGCTCATTTCATTATCTTAACAAATTGATATTTTTTCACACCCACTAATCAACTAATTTAAACATTCGAGGCAGGTATGATTAAACTGATGAACATGAGGAATTTCTCAAATAAATTGATGTATTGATGAATACAAAGCACCATTAAAGCAGAGTTCCACCCATTTCAAAGTCAGCAGCTACAAAAAAAGTGTAGCTGCTGACTTCTAATAAACACTCACTCACCTGTCCCACGGTCCACCGATGCAGGCACACAAAGCCTTGCTCCTCTTCCCCTCCTGTCCATGGCGCCGGCATTGTAATGGTGGCCGACCGGCTGTGGCGAGAGCCGTGCTGCGTGTAGTGAATGGCCTGCGACATGTCCCAGAAAATTGCAGGGAGGGAGGGAGGGAGTAAAAACATAAAAAATAAAGGTAGTTTTAAAATTGATGGCAGCAACACCTCGCAAAAAAGTTGGGACAGGAAAACTAACCAGGAAGAGCTGGAAGAACATTTTGAAAATAATTAGGTTAATTGGCAACAGGTACATGATTGGGTATAAAAAGGGCATCTAAGAGAGCTAGAGTGTCTCAGTAAAGATGGGCAGAGGTTCATCTGAGAAAAGCTGCGACTAAAAATTGTTACTTTCAGAACAATGTTCAACATAAAATTTACATATATCATCTACAGTACATAATATCAGAAGATTCCAAGAAACCTCCGTGCGCAGGGGACAGGTCAAAATGCAATATTAAATGCCCGTGATCTTCGGGACTTTAGACGGCACTGCATTAGAAACAGGCATGGTTCTGTGATGGACATCACTGCATGGGCTCAGGAATACTTCCAAAAATCACTGTGTGAACACAGTTCACTGTGTCATCCAAAAACTCTAACATGCAAAGAAACAGCCATATCTGAACATGGTCCAAAAATGCTGCTGTCTTCTCTGGGCCAAAGATCATTTAAAATGGTCTATTGCAAAGTGGAAAACTGTTCTGTGTTCACACGAATAGAAATTTGACGTTCTTTTTGACAACCATGGGCGCTACGTCCTCCAGATTAAAGAGGAAAGGGACCTTCCGACTTGTCATCAGTGCTCACAGCTCTAGTGGCTCTAACCAAACAGCTCATTGACACTGTACGGGCAACAGCACCTAGGTGAATGAGACCTTACAGCTGATCTCCAGCTGTTAGTGAAGTTTAAATAGTTTGTTGGGACCAAGCTGGTCTAAATGGACTATTACCTTGACGAAGAGATGCAATGTCTGGGAGTGCTGCATAAACTGTATGTTGCTTCAGTTGCATACAGTATGAAAACTTCCCATCCCACACCCAGGACAAAAATCGAGTTGGTTCACAGGCAGCATTGAATTATATGAATGAATACAAAGCTTCCCCTAATTGGCTGAGGTGGGAGGATGACGTCACTATCTCTGAGGAAGCTTTCTATTCATTCTATATTCTATATATACTCGAGAAATATATGAAAAAACTGTCAATTATGACATATCAGCCTGGATGTCACATCACTTCCTCAAACTCAACCTATCCGAAACTGAGCTTAGGAGACCTTGGGCTCCTCCTACCAGGACAGGAAACACGTTACACCCACCAGATAAAAGTGCGGTCCTCCAGACCCATGTCAGTCTTCTCAAGAACCGTAGGACCCTGCAAAACATATGCATAATACACATAACTTCAGACAGAACCGGGTGGGAATCTGGCTGTCCTGGAAGACTCTCAGAAAAGGAGTTACCGGTAAGTCTAACTCAGCTTTTCTCCAAGCGTCTTCCAGGACAGCCCTGGACCATGTGGCAGCCCTGCAAATTTGTTTCCGGTGAGGCACCAGCCCTCTCAGCCCAAGACGTAGACAAGGCTCTAGTTGAGTGCGCAGTAACAAAAGGTGTAGGAACCTCCCTAATTTTGTAAGCTTCAGAGATGGCTTGCTTTATCCATCTAGCCAATGTGGCTTTAGATGCACTATTCCCCTTGTGAACTCCAGAAAAGAGGACAAACAAGGCATCAGTTTTCCTAAAGGTCTTGGTGACCTCAAGATAGACTAAAAGAATCCTTCTTACATCTAGAAAACTAAATTTTCGTGAGGAAGGGCTCCCTAACTGATAGGGCCTGAAACTCACTTACCTTACGAGCTAAGGTAACAGCTATAAAGGAACACAATCTTTAATGCAAGTAACTTAACTGACATACTTCCCAGAGGCTCAAACGGAAATTCTACCAGAATTTGAAGTACTAGGGACAGGTCCCAAGTTGGACAATTTCTCACCACTACTGGTCTGGCCCTAGAGATAGATTTGAAAAATCTGGCTATAGTGGGATTTTCCAGGAGAGAAAACTGGAGGAACACACTAATAGCTGCCGCCTGTACCTTTAAGGTACTAACTGAAAGACCTTTATCGACAACCTCTTGGAAAAATCCCAAAATAGACGGAATATCATGAGTTAATCTTTCATTTTCAGATAACCATGAATTCAACTTTTTCCAAACTGGAATAAAAAGCTCTAGTGACCGGCTTCCTACAATTTACGAGAGTCTTGACTACCTTGTCAGAGAACCCCGGGGCGCTCAGTATCTTTTCTTCAGATACCAGGCCGTCAAGTTTAAGGAGACCACCTGCGGGTGTGATACTGGACCCTGCAATAATAAAAGTCTTCTCTTTTCGGAAGACTCCACAGAGATTGTAGCAGGGAAAACCATGGCCTCTTGGGCCAAAATGGGGCAATTAGAATGAGATTTGTCTCCTCTAGCAAAAACTTCCGGAGGACTTCTGGAATCAGTCTGATTGGCGGGAAGGCCTAGCATAGGCCTGGAGGCCACGGGTTTGCCAGAGCATCGATCCTAAAGGCTTGGTCTGCCGGGTTCATGGAAAAGAATATCTCCGTCTTGCGGTTGTTTCGGTTTGCGAACAAATCCGCTACGGGATAACCCCATCTCCTGGTGAGGTCTGCAAAGACTTTGGGATGAAGGGACCAGTTGTCTCGGTCTATCCTGTGACGGCTGAGATAATCTGCCAGGCAATTGTTTGTCCCCTTCAGGTGTACAGCCGAAATTGAAGCTAGATTCCCCTCTGCCCATGAAAGGATCTCCTGGGCAATGGACTGAAGCATCCGGCTTCTCGTGCCTCCCTGCTTGTTGATATATGCGACTGTCGCGATATTGTCTGACAGAATTTGGAGGTTGTGACCTTTGATCTCCATCTGAAAAGACTGTAGGGCTCTCTGGACTGCTAGCAGCTCCCTTTGATTGGATGAGGCCCTTGCCTCCCTCGAGGACCACTCTCCCTGTGCTACTGAATTGCTGAGGTGGGCCCCCCCATCCCCAGGAACTCGCATCCGTGGTAATTCTTCGGGATATGGGAAAGGACCATGGGAGACCTCCTGCTAGGTGCTGGCCAGCTCTCCACTACCACAGGCTTCTTTTTATCCTGGCGGGAAGCCGGATCCTTGACTCCAGGGACCTTACGTCCCCGTTTCTTAATAGAAACATTTGTAACGGACGCTGACGGAGTCTCGCCCATGGTACCGCGGGAAACCATGAGGTCATAAGACCCACTGCCCTTGACACCTGTCTCAGAGAGACCGACTGGTTGGTCTGCAATGCTGACATAGTCTGGAACACTTTGGTAATCTTTTCCCGAGGAAGAAAAACTCTTTGGTTCACTGAGCAAAAATCATAACCCAGATAAGTTACTTTCTGGGCTGGGATCAAGGACAATTTTTCTTTATCAGCCAGCCTAGGGACTGTAAGAAGTCCTGTACAGCCTGGAGATCCTCCAACAGCCTCTGGTATGATTTTGCCACTATCAGGAGGTTGTCCAAGGGATAACAGTTATCGCCTTTAACCTTAGTGGAGCCAGCGCTTCCCCCAACACCTTCGTAAAGATGCGTGGGGCTGAGGAAAGACCGAAAGGGAGGGCTTGAAACTGAAAATGTCGGGTCCCCATACTCGTCTTCACTGCCAATCTCAAAAACTTTTGGAAGGCTGGATGCATAGGGATATGAAGATAGGCATCCCTTAAGTCCAACGTGGCCATAAAGCAGTCTGGGTATAGTAGGTTGATTGTAAAAACCGTTTCCATACGGAAATGCTTGTATCTGATGGACTTGTTTAAGGTCCGGAGATTCAGGATAAGTTGAAACTTTCCCCACGGCTTTTTGACCACAAATACATGGGTATAAAATCCCTTGCCCTGCTCTAACTGTGGAACAGGAATCTTTGATCCAATAAGTCTCCGATCTGGAGACCCAGAGCCCTCGCTTTCTCTCGATCTTGTGGAGGAAAGGTGACCAACAGTCGTTCTGATGGTTGGTGAACAAACTCCAGCCTGTACCCGTTGGTCACTAGGTCCAGGATGAAGGGGCTCGAAGTGACTGCTGCCCACTGTGGGATGAAGGCCCTCAATCTTCCTCCCACCGGGGAACACAAGTCACTGTGGCTTGGTGGGCTGTTGAGGAGGGTTAAACAGCACTCCCCCTTTGCCTCTGCCTTTGTGCCCAGTCCAGTGTTTTTTCGGCCTGCTGTCATTTTCTCTAGGACTCTGTTGCCTGCCTTGGCCACAAAATAATTTTCTGGCTGTCGGGATTCTCTTTTTCTCTGGAAACGCCTTTTTCTTACCAGCCGTGCATTCCAGAGCCTCCTGGGCCAAATAAATGATCGCCTGTTAAGGAAAGTCCACAAAGGCGTAATTTGGAGGCTGGGTCCCCTGACCAGGTTTTAAGCCAGATGCTTCTCCTGGCCAAGTTCACTAAAGCCGAAGTCCTGGCCGACATTCTTAAACAACTCTGCGGAAGAATCTGCCAAAAAACCTACAGCCTGAAAGAGGAGAGGAAAGGACTTCAAAATCTGCTCTCTCGAGGTACCCACTGAAAGGTGTGACTGAATCTGAGTCAACCAAACCTCCAGATTTCTGGCCACACAAGTGGAGGATAGAGCTGGTTTCAGGTTCCCAATCGCTGAGTCCAGGCTCTGTGGAGAAGGATATCCCCCCTCTTGTCCATCGGATCCTTAAGTGCGCTCATATCATCGAACGCTAGGTCCGAATTTTTTTGAAACCTTTGAAAGAGGTGCGTCCAGCATCGTTTTTTTATTCCACGGCTGCGCAGAGTCCTCATCAAAAGGGAACCTTCTTTTTAGGTTACTAGAGAAGAATGGTTTTCTCTCCGGGTTATGCCATTCCAGTTTAACAGTATCAACCAATGAACCATGGACTGGAAAAACTCTAGGTTTTTTCTTATTCAATCCCTTATACATAAGATCGTGTTTGGATAACTGAACCTCCTCCTTTTTCAATTCAAGGGTGGTATAGATAGCCTTTAACAAGTCATCCACATCCTCTACAGATAAATTAAATCTTGAGCCTCGAGTGGATTCTCTATCCCTGGGCTCTGTATCTGACCCTGATTCTTCAGGGGAAGAACGGGTAGATCTGACCTCAGCCTCAGAGTATTCACTCTCTGCCTGCTGCGGAGTGCTGACTGAAGCTCTCTGTGTGGACGGACCCTCAGCTGGGGTCTGGAGCTTGTCAATAAGTGTTCTAAAAGAACTAAAGGTGGACGCAAGCTTGTCCTTAACAGAGGTTAGCATTTTCTGACAAGAGGCAACCGGGTCATCCTTTACAAGGCCATCTATACAGCTGCGACAAACGGCTTTGCTCCACAAGGAGCTCAATTTCTTTGCGCACACCGCACATTTCTTTTTAGGTGGCTGCGCTTGTGTCTTGTCTTGGGTCTTGGTCTGTAAGACAAAAAGATAAGTGACCCATAATGAGACTCACAGCCACCTCGCCACTCCGAGCCACCATGTGCAGGAGGGAGGAAATGTGTCCTCTTAACCCACTACTACAGAGAGGGGAGGGGGAGGGAACACTAACAGGGAGCTGGTGTTGGGCGCATCGACTGCCTGTGTAGAAACTGCAGATTGATCCATCTTGCCTCTTTCTGGCTTTCCACAGCCTCGCTGCTTTTACCAGAAGACACCAGCGGCCAGTGTCTCCTGTTCGCGCCATTTAAGGAGACTGGAACCGGCGTTTCCGGCGCCTGGCGATGACGTCATATGCCCCGGAAGTGACCTGCTCTCAGTACTTCCTGTGGGCCAGCTTGGAGCGCAGAAGCCCCGCCCCCTCTCGAGCACTGCAGCTTCCTGCTTCTCTTCACACAACTAGCCACGCTGCCTGTGAGGAGAGGATACCACTGCTTTCATAAGAAAAGCACTTATGGGAGCTGACACCATGCCGGTCCTGGCCCTCTCCAGGCACTGAGACACAGGAGACCGCAGCACAGCCAACCTCTCCAGCAGAGTGCTGCTACTGGCAGAGGAGAGGTTAGTGAAATGCCCTAAATAGCCCTATAGAGCCCCTGCTCATGAGACCTAGGGACCAGGTTCCAGGAACATATTACCCCCCCGTCCGGAGGAAACACAGATAACTGACATGGGCCTGGAGGACCACCCTTTTATCTGGTGGGTGTAACGTGTTTCCTGTCCTGGTAGGAGCAGCCCAAGGTCTCATGGGCTGTCCTGGAAAACGCTTGGATGTGGGGTCACCAGTATGGTATTTGTACATTGAAATCATATCCCCTCTCAAGTGTCACTTCTCCAGAGAGAATAAGTTCAGTGCTCGCAACCTTTCCTCATAACTAATGTCCTCCAGTCCCCTTATTAGTTTTGTTGCCCTTTTCTGTACTCGCTCCATTTCCTGAACTACTGCAACTCCCTCCTCATTGGCTTACCTCTAAATAGGCTATCCCCACTTCAGTCCATCATGAACGTTGCTGCCAGGCTCATCCACCTTACAAACCGCTCAGCGTCTCGCTATATGCCTCTGCCAACCCCTCCATTGGCTGTCACTCAACCAACAAATTAAAAATTCAAGATACTAACAATAACTTACAAAGCCATCCACAACCTGGCCCCCAGCTACATCACTAACCTAGTCTCAAAATACCAACCCAATCATTCTCTTAGCTCCTCCAAAGACCTCCTGCTCTCTAACTCCCTTGTCACCTCATCCCATGCTTGACTTCACCAGAGCCTCTTCAATACTCTGGAATGCTTGACCCCCAATCTGTCCGCTTTCAGACGATCCCTGAAAACTCATCTCTTCAGAGAAGCCTATCTGGCCCCCACCTAACAACTGTACATTTTCTCCATCAGCACATTCCCCACAGTTATTACCTCTTGACCTTTTCTTAGATTGTAAGCTCTAAGGAGTAGGACGCTCCGATTGTTACTGTATTAAAGTTTATTGTATTTGTACCGTCTACCCTCAAGTTGTAAAGTGCTGAGTAAACTGTTGGCACTACATAAATCTTGTATAATGATATTAATATCATAAATAAAGTACGGTAAATAAAAAATAAGCGTGAAATTTAAAGTCCATAAAAAGTCCCAATAATCAAATAGATCTGTTATGCAGTGCTCCTTAACTGAATTCCACATCAAACACCAGCAGCCATTGTCACTCAGACTGCGGTATGGTACCTGCTTACCAGATCCCCGTGACTCGCTTTCCCAAGAGAAGTCTAGATAGATATGTTGGCGCTTTCATTTTCCCAACAATCCCTGATCACCTGGAGGTCCTCCACTGAACAAACCAAAGCTCCACACAGGGGCATTCCTCCTTGCCGCAGTGCTTTTTCTACCCCAATTCCTTTCGCATGTGTGGTTTTAGCTGTGCTCACCTACGTTATATACAGTACATGTATGGAGATCCAGTAAACAGGTACCATATCACACTCTGGGTGACGTTGGCTGCTGGTGACATGTATTTGATGTTGAATTCAGTTAACCTCCCTGGCGGTATGATTATTTCGGATTTTAGGTGCTGAAAGCGGTACCATTATTTTGCATGGAAATTTGGCGTTTTATATTGTAGGTCTGTAAATCTTAACAATAACACACTTAAATCTGTCCAAACCAGAGTATAGTAGATATCCCGGGTATGATAAAGTTTGAAACACAAAAACATAAATTATAATATAATAAATAAAAATAAATAATTAAAAAAAATTAAAAAAAAATAGTAATAAAATAAATTTCCCCACAATTCACTATCGCTCAATTCTGCAAGTGTTCTAATTTACTATCGCTGTTTTCTAGCTGGTCTAAAGCCACTTTTGACGTAAAGGGACACTTTTTGGTTGCTATGGACAATCTCCAGTTTCCAGGCAGAAAGAACAGTGTATATCATGTAAAACTGCATGCAGGGCATGGGCCAGAGCACTGGGGACAAAAGGGATGTGAAATCATTTCATACAGTACTGTAATCTGTAAGATTACAGTACTGTATGTGTTATGATTTTGACAGTTTTTTGAATTTGCCGCCAGGCTCCGCCCCCGTGCGTCGCGACGCTCGCAGGGAACGGAGCCTGGCACGGAGAGGCTTCGGAGGAGGACGGAGCCCTCGGACACTGCGGGGGACATCGCAGGATCCCGGGGACAAGGTAAGTAACGCCGCCCCAGGATCCTGCAATGCGATCCCGAGTGTGGCTCGGGGTTACCGCTAATGGTACTGAATTTTAACCCCGAGCCACACTCGGGAAAACCGCCAGGGAGGTTAAGGGGCACAGCAATACTGATATATTTGATTTGATTATTGGGACTTAAGGACTTTCAATGCCATGCTTAAAGTGTTACTAAACCCACAACAGTAAAATCAGTCTATATACAGGCGGTCCCCAGGTTACAAACAATATAGGGTCTGCAGGTTTGTTCTTAAGTTGAATCTGTTTGTAAGTCGGAACAGGTACATTTTTTAAGTGTAGCTTCAGCTAAAAAAAACTATTTTTAAGCTTTTTGGATAGCATAGGGAAGGGTTTGTTTTGCTGTCTGTGCCCCCTATTCAGAAGATTTCACCTCACTTTCTGTCCCAATGACAATTGGATTTTGGAAAATTTTGGGTTGTTGGTGATAAAAAACCATCAGTGGAAACACCTTTTTCCCATAATAACTCTTACAGGAGTGAATTTCCATTCCTAGGGGTGAATTTCCTCTAACTTTCTGTTGTCTCCCGCCGTTTGTAAGTAGGAGTCGTTTGCAAGTTGGATATTTGTAACTAGGGGACCGCCTGTATATGCAGTAAAGCGCGCTTGTTATACTCACTATGGAACCTAAGAGGTTAATCCTCTGCATTGTGTAACAAGGCTGTTTGATCCTGTCTTCTCAGCCACCCCTTCTTCCACAGTCCCCAATCTTTCTGCTGATAGAATACAGCCTTGGGGACAAGCTGCACATGCTCAGTTTGGTGTGATCAACACAGGTTCAATCAGCACTATCCAGTGGGTCAGGGATCCTGCATTTTCAGAGGACAATCGGGGAGAATGATAACTTTTCCTACAAGTTTTAACTAGACACTGATAGAAGTCACAAGACTGCTCTAACTGCTGTTGAGAAAAGGTATTCAGCGGTTTATATTTAGTAAAATAATTGCATTTCCATGTTCTGCGTACTGTGGGAGACCAGATATAGTGAATGCAGGGTCATGGGTTTAGTAACACCTTTTCATTTACTTTGTTTATTTATGACATTAAATGTCATAATTCAGTTTAAAAAAAAATGGCTACAGGGCAACACTACTTTTTATATCTGTAACATAAGTTCAGGTTGGCGTCACTGGGCGCTGCTGTTTGTCCTCCCAGCATAGATACCGAGCTGTAAAAGACAGTTCTTGGGTATGGCAAATGTTTTTTTTGGCCCTACTACTCCTACAAATTACAGTAGTGCAGTTTGTTCTGCACTCCTGTGACCTGGTTTCAGCCACCATTAGAGCTGCACGATTCTGGATAAAATGAGAATCACGATTTTTTTTTGCTACAATAAAGATCACGATTCGAGGCTTAACATCATCTTTCACATTATGCAAAGAATTTGGGCTAACTTCACGGTTTTGTTTTTTTTTGTTTTTAATTCATTGAAGTGTATTTTTTCCCCAAAAAACTGCGTTTGAAAGTCTGCTGCGCAAATACAGTGCGACATAAAATGACTGCTAAAAATATACATATGTTTGGGGGTTCTAAGTAATTTTCTAGCAAAAAAATACTGATTTTAACTTGGAAGCAAGAAATGTCAAAAAAAGGTTTAGACCCCTTTCACACTGGGTCGTTTTGCAGGCGCTATTAGCGCCTGCAAACTGACCTGAAACAGCCGTTGCTGTGTCTCCAGTGTGAAAGCCTCGGGGCTTTCACACTGGAGCGGTGCGCTGGCAGGACGCTGAAAAAAGTCCTGCTAGCAGCATCTTTGGAGCGGTGATACACCGCTCCTGCCCATTGAAATCAATGGGGCAGCGCGGCTATACCGCCTGCATAGCGCTGCTGCAGCAGCGCTTTGCAGGTGGTTTTAACCCTGTTTCGGCCACTAGCAGGGGTTCAAACCGCCCCGCTAGCGGCTGAATACCGCCGGTAAAACGACACTAAATATAGCGCCGCTTTACCACCGATGCCGCCCCCGTGTGAAAGGGGCCTTAGTCTTTAAGTAAACTGACCTAATTTTACAGGCCGAAGTTCTTCCCTTTGATCTAAAAGGTACTTTGTATCTTTTCTTTATCTCTCAGCACTGAGGAATGTTGACAGCTCGGCTCTGCACTGTTTACATAGAATCAGCCGATTAGGATTGTAAAAGGGGGGGGGGGGTGTTGAATTGAGATTGAGATTTTAACGATTAAAGCGGGAGTCCGGCAACCAATCCTTTTTTTTTTTAGGTCATTGAGACACTTTGCTAACCCCAAAATAATACTCACAGTTTGGGTGTAATATTTCCGCCTCTGTCTGTTTTCGTACTGAAGAATAACTTAAAAAAAATGTGATGCTGGCTGTTTCCATCTTGCTTGTGGGCATGTGAAGCCCACAAGCATTGATTTCCTGGATGCAGTGAATACTGTTCATTCACAGCTTGTTCACATGCATGATCATTGTGTCCGCACTGAATCTTGGAAAGCCTGACACTAAGCTCCCAGGAGACAGTGCGGGGCCGGGGAAAGGCAATAAACACGCCTACTCCCATGGGAGGAGAAACAGGAAGTGCCACAATAAAGTACAATATAAAGGTAATTACAGCGATAAAAAAAAATGTTTCGTGCGGCATTTGAGCATCTATGCAATTAACTGAAAGGGGTAAGATTCAGTTAAAAATTTGAGTGGAACCCCGCTTTAATTGTGCAGCTCTAGCCCACTGTTGGCCAACGTCACTCAGTTGGTCCAGGCAGAGAAAAGATCCCGACCCACCCACATGCCTGAGCCAACCGTTCCCTCCCCAAAACTGCAGTGAGTGCTGAAGGGGCAGACCAGAGAGCCACTGACTGATAGTCACGGTTCTCTGCTCAGAGTGGAGGAGGAGAACTGAGCGATAAGCGGTGTTTGATCACTCAGTTCTCATTGCAGAGATGGCGGGGGACAGATGCAGCATCGGATCAATGCTGCATCTACCTAGGTGAGCGCAGCATAAGGTTTGGTTTTTACTTCTCAGCCAATCACAGTGGTCACACGATTAGTCAATTTTTCCCACAACCGCTGGCATTCAGGACTTTTTAAAATGGAAGCCGAGGAGGGCAGGAAAGGGTTAAATAAGCTGATATGCCTATTTAAAGCTGAAAGTGTTATAGAATATACACACCAAAACTCAGAAGAGATTTAGGAATAGGTGTAACAACCTTTGAAAAGCACTTCCACAGGTTGTGGCTGTACTACTCTCGTCCCGAACTAAACCGCAGGGTTCGTTTTCCGTAACGGTTACTCTGTCAGCCAGGGTAAGGAAAGAGAACAATTAGAACAGCAATGATGTACTACCGGCGACCAATCAGAAAACAGCATTCCAACTTCACCTACAGCAGAGGTGCCTCTGTAAAACTTTATTACACCACATGGGGTGAACAAAAACGCCGGAGAAAACTCAGCAAAGACAAAACTAGTAGCCTGGTACCGTACACCTATAGGCTCCATGGCCTAGAAATACCCAACTCCACATTACACGCTCAACGACACACTATTACCAAGAACGGTGCTATCCCTTCATTAAAGAAATGGCCTCTCCACATGTCTCTCAGTCGCATTACTCCGAAGGGAACCGTTTACCTTCGCTCCCAGACCGCCTCAGACATCCATCATCTCTCGCTAAACTTCTGAGGTGTGACTTCAGACCGCTTCCGCCCGGGCTTCCTTCTTCTCTAATTGAAACTCGTGAGCCCGCGCCGGCTCCGCCCCCCGCCAGCACTGAGTGTCATCGGATGACTAAAGATGGCAGCGGGGAGGGATGCTGTGAAGGGAGCAGAGGAAGGATGCTCGACATTCTACAATGTGTGCGAGCTCAGGGATGAGTTCCAAGTCCTAGGACTATATCAAACCTTTTTCGTGCCTTTAAAAATGACGTCTGCCTTCATGCCTAGCAAAAGCTTATACAGACAGGTTTTAAAGTGGAACTTCTCTGAAAAGGGGAAGTTTCAATTATCTGCCGCCTCGTCCTCCTTCCTCTTCAACTTTTGGCACATACAATTTTTTTTTAAGGCAGGACGATTCTCTAGTTTTCATAGGTAACTGCCTCCACTTTCTCTGCCCAGAGCCTCTTGGGGACAAGTCACGGGTCTCAGAAGGCTGCGGGTCCATTTACAAAGTGCAGCACCATGAGAAGCAGGCTTTGAAGCCACAAGGATTCATAGCCGCCTTCCTACACTAAATATGTTAGTGTTCCTGTCAGAATCGGTAACAGAAGTGACGTTCCGTCAGCAGCGGACATCTTACTACACCCAACTACGTCTTAAATTTCACAGTCATTTTACCAATAAAGTGAGTGTATATAAATAAATATAGTGTACTGACATCTGTGATGGTGTTTGGATGGTAAATATTGAAAGCCTTAGGCCCCTTTCACACTTGTACAAATTGGGACTGCAAAGTCGTATGACAAGTTGTTTCTCATGATTTCCAATAACTACCATTAGTACATATTAGTACGACTTCAAAGTAGTCCCTGCACTACTTTGGTCCGACTTTAATGTGAGTTACACAGGCATTCCCTGAAATTGCGGCAAAATCGTTCGACTTTGAAGTCACAGTAATGTGAAAGGGGCCTAAAGGTTTAGTGATTAACAGTGCAGGGTGTACCAATATGAGCTCCACCACCTTCCTACTGCTGGTGTCCAGCTTCTTTCAAAATGTAACATCCAAACAGTATGATGTCAACACACTATATGTATTTATATACGTTCACTTTATTGCTAAAATTACTCTGAAATTCAAGAAGTAGCTGGGTGTAGTAAGATGTCCACTGCCGCCTTTTTTCTGACTGCAGGTGTTCTGTCAGATTAGCAAACCTGGTAGTGGTGGAACACATGTGCTGCTGAGCGAACTTCACTCCCGTTACCTAATCTGACGGGTCGCCGTTTCTGACGGCACCGGGGATCCGAAGACCAGTGTGGGATCAGCCCAGGTGAGGACGACGCTAGATTCTTGAACAGGTAAGTGACCTTTTTATTAAAAGTCAGCATCCACAGTACTTGTAGCTGCTGACTTTTAGTTGTTTGTTTCTAGGGTCAAGATCCTCTTTAACCACTTCAGCCCCGGAAGATTTTACCCCCTTCCTGACCAGAGCACTTTTTACAGTTTAGCACTGCGTCGCTTTAACTGACAATTGCGTGGCCGTGTGACGTTGTACCCAAACAAAATCCTTTTTCTCAAGTCGTCTTCCAGGACGGCACCCTGAGAGAGATGACTGGTCCACTTGACAGGAAACACAATCAATTAAGAGGTTAAAGGCCCCCGCCCCTCCCTGTGCTCCTCAGTTTTTGATTTTGTTTCCCCACAGCAAAACCGTTTGTTATTTTTTCTTATGAACCAAAGCCTGGGGCTGGTGGTCTCCCCCTCGGAGCCGGACCAAATGCCTGGGAAGCCGCTGGGTCCGGCCGGAGATTTCTATCCTTCCTGGGGGGTCCCCCTATTCTTTCCTCAGGGGGGCGGCAGAAATTGGAAGAGCCCCCCTGAGTGCTGAAGGACCCTGGGTACAGTGGTGTACCCAGAACTTCAGGGGCCAATCTTCCTGTCTCTCTTCCTTACCTGTGCGGTGGCCATGCAGGTGAAGGAGTCTGGTTTTCCTTCTGAGGTCAGCGTTTCTGTGCAGGGGGGTAGAGTCCTATGCAGCGGTGTCTGCAGGACTATGGCTTTATCCAGCAGGGCTATGGCCATTACCCGTCCACGCATTGCCCCCGTCCGACCGGCCGAGCAACCAGCTGTTCGCTAGGATCGCGCAGTGACTCCCTTTGCTGAGTACAGCTCAGCGTCCTGTGGGCGCTCGGCGCCATTTTCCTGAGGATCGTGGAAGAGTGACATCACTTCCTCCTCTGGACAGGAAATGACCTCAGCATGTGCTGCGCCGCTTCCGGTCTTAGGCAAAATGGCGGCGGCAGCGCGATGCAGCCACATAGAAGGATATAAAATCCACAGGGAGCAGGCGCCCACGTCTCCTCTGCGCTTGTGTGTATCAAGGTTCCCTCTGAAGCATGGAACATGAGGAGAGACCTGCAGGGTTTACGGCCATGGAAGAGACCACAGGGGGTGAGTCTGACCGGCCTCCAGGGGTTTAGATGGGAGAGGGTACCCCAACTCTTCTCCCCTGAGTCTCACAGTGATATGCCTGTGTTTTTTTTAAGGGGACAATGCTACTGCCCGTGAGGTTGCCAGCCGTCCCGTGAAATCCTCCACCCGTTCTAAGAGATGTGGGAACTGTAATGATAGGTTACCCCCAGATCATCCAAAACCCTTCTGCTTTTAAGTGCATACAGAAGTTGACAGGAAAGGAGACATCTCAGATTATGAAGGAGTTCCTCACAGTACAAACTGAGATGCTGTCCACTTTAAAGGCTTTTCAATCCTCCCTTAAGCCTAGGGACTCAGAGGCTCATACTAGTAAGGATGCCTCCTCCCAGGATGGCTCCGCCTCCTCTAGGGGGTCTAGATACCGGCCGGATGCTCCGAAGTATCCACTTCCTCAGGATTCAGAGAAAGAAGGCGAGTCTGAAACCCTTGATCAGGGATTTTCGGACAAAGGGGTGGTGGACAGCCAAGAGGAGGATGGGAGGGAGGACTCCAAGTCTAGCAGGCATATATTTTCAGCTGACGACATGGAGGATCTTCTGAGAGCTGTCTATGCTTCAGAAGAAATTCAGGAGCCTGCTGCACAGGTTTCTGCTCAAAATAAAATGTATAGAGGTTTAATTAAACCTCAGGCCAGGGTTCTTCCGGTGCATTCCGCCCTCAAAGAGGTCATCTTAAGGGAATGGAAAGAACCAGAAAAAAGGCTCCTGAAATATAAAACATGGAAGCGTAGATGCCCTTTTACTGAAGGAGAATGAGGAAAAGTTTTTCAAGACTCCTAGGCTAGACGCCTCCTTAGCACAGGTGTCCAAACAGTCTGATCTTTCCTTCGAAGACACCGGTAATTTAAAGGATCAAATAGATTGGAGGACTGAAACCGTTTTACGCAGAGCCTGGGAGGCTAACGCTGTGGCTATGAGCCCCGCGTTAGCCTCAGCTTGCATCGCAAGGAATGCGGACATGTGGGTCTGTAAACTGATGGACCACGTATCCCAAACCTCCAAATCTAAGGAGATCTTAGATTCTTTGGAGGTCACAGGGAATGCTGTCGCATACTTAGCGGATGCTGCGGTTGAGACAGTACGTACAACCGCCAAATCTGGTGCTTTATTAAACTCAGCCAGGCGAGCCCTCTGGGTTAAGACTTGGGACAGGGATAGCTCATCTAAAACCCATCTATGCGGTCTCTCTTTTGAGGGGACTCTCCTTTTTGGCTCTGGCCTAGATCAGGCCCTGGCCAGGTCTACCGAAAAGGGGAAAAAAATTCCCTACTAAACCTAGGAGGGAGAGGAAGAGGTTTTTTCGAGGCCCCCAGGCAAAAAAACGCTTCTCGGAGAAAAAGGTCTCCCCTAATAGACGCTGGGGCGCTGAAAAGGACAAGCAAAAGTCAGGTATTCTCTTTTAGAGCCAGAAGTCAGGTGACAAGACCCCTAAATGACTTTCCAGTAGGGGGAAGACTTTCCCACTTTGCCCCTCAGTGGGAAAGGGTCACTCAGAGCCCCCATATTCTTCAAAGTGTAAGAGAGGGTTACAGATTAGAGTTTCCCTCCCCTCCACCCCCCAAGTTTCTCTTGACTTACCTTCCCAGGGATCCCTGCAAAGCAGCAGGAATCCTTCAGAACATAGAAGAGCTGGCCAGTCAGGAGGTCATAATACCAGTCCCAGTGGGCCATCAGGGTCAGGGTTTTTACTACCACATTTTTGTGATACCAAAACCCTCAGGAAGGTATCGTCTTATCATAAATCTAAGGAACCTCAATGTTTTTCTTCGATACAAGAAGTTCCGCATGGAGAGTGTTTATTCTCTCAGGAGACACCTCCTCAAGGACGTGTTCATGGTGACCTTAGATTTAAAGGACGCTTACCTTCATGTCCCTATTTTTCAGGACCATCAGATCTTCCTGAGATTCGCGATTGCCTCTCCAGAGGGAGTACAGCACTGCCAGTTTGCGGCCCTCCCCTTTGGAGTCTTCACGAAGGTCATGGCAGAGGTGGTGGCCTTCCTGCATCTCCAGAGAGTGGCATTGATTCCCTACTTAGACGACATTTTGATTTACAATCTGAGTCGGGATCAGCTACTTCTGGATTAGCCAGAGTAATGGAGACCTTAGAAGCCCTGGGATGGATCATCAGCAGGGAAAAATCCTCGCTGACTCCTGCCCAAAGTCGTACCTAGGTTTCCTGGCGGACTCCTCGGAACAAAAATTAGTTCTACCCCAGAGCAAGGTAGAAGGCCTCATATCAGCAGTCACATCACTGTTACAGGCAAAGACCATCTCCTACAGAGGTATCATGAGAGTACTGGGTCTGATGACTGCATCTATCCCAGCAGTTCCTTGGGCACAACTACATTCCAGGACCCTCCAGCACTTTCTCCTATCCTCTTGGGATAGGAAAAGAGACTCTTTGGACATAGAGATTGCCATTCCGGTCGAAATAAAAGACTCTCTTCACTGGTGGCTTCTTCCTCAGAGGCTTCAGGGGGGTCTCCTTTGGAGCCAACTTCAGCCTCTCAGGATAACTACAGACGCAAATTCCTGGGGGTGGGGGGCCCACCTGGAGGATCTAATAGCTCAGGGGTCCTGGGACCCAAAGCAAAGAAGGGCCTCCTCCAACTTTCGGGAGCTTTTGGCCATAGGGGAAGCGCTAAAAGCTTTCGAGGGGAGGATCAGGGACCAGGAGGTGCAGGTCTTATCAGACAATGCCACAGCGGTAGCATTCCTGAATCATCGGGGAGGCACCAGATCTACAACGCTCCTATCTCTATCAGCGGAGATTCTGTCCTGGGCAGGGAATCGGATTCTCTCCATTTCCACAATCCACATAAAGGGAACTTTGAATGTAGAGGCAGACTTCCTCAGTCGTCAGCCGATTCTGCAGGGGGAATGGGAATTGAATCCAGAGGTCTTCTCCCTGGTAAGTTGGCAGTTCGGCATTCCAGAGATAGATCTCTTTGCCCGCAGAAAAAGCAGAAGGGTAAGGAGATTCTTTTCCCTTGCCCGAGAGAGGGGCTCAGAGGGGATAGATGCATTGGCACAAGTTTGAGACTTCCTACTGGCCTATGCCTTTCCCCCATTGGGGTTAATTCAGAGGATTCTTCAAAAATTGTTCCTCTCGGAAGGCAACTTGATTCTGATAGCCCCCTGGTGGCCCAAGAGAGCTTGGTTTCCAACCCTGCAGGGTTGGTCCATAGCCCCACTTCTTTACCTCCCTGTCCAGTGCGACCTTCTTCTTCAGGGTCCAGTCTGCCATCCAGACCCCAGATTCTTCAAGCTGACGGCCTGGCTCTTGAAAGGCAGAACCTGCGGGAGAAGGGCCTATCGGACAGCGTAGTGGATACACTGCTCCTTAGTAGAAAGCCGATCACAAGGCATATTTACGCTAAGACCTGGGGGATTTTCTCTCGCTGGTGTCAGGTGAGAGGGACTTCACAGAAAGAGATCCCCGCTATTTTAGAATTTCTCCAGGATGGAGCAGATCTGGGTTTGGCAACCAAGACCCTTAAGGCCCAGGTCTCAGCCTTGTCCTGTTTTCTGGAGAAACGCTTGGCATTACACCTCCTGATCAAGAGATTTCTCTTGATCAGAGAGAGGTTGTCCCCTGTTCAGATGTCTAGTGTCCTCCTTGGGACCTTACCTTAGTACTAGATGGGTTAACAAGGGCCCCGTTTGAACCAATAGATCAGATCCCCCTTAGGATCCTGACCTTTAAGTTGGCCTTTTTTACTAGCAATCACCTCAGCCAGGAGAGTAGGTGACATCTAGGCTTTTTCGATTAAAGAGCCATTTTTTCGTTTATTTGAGGACAGGGTTATACTTAGGCAGGACCCCCTGTACCTCCCTAAGGTAGCATCAAAGTTCCATAGGACTCAAGAAGTAGTACTACCTTCCTTTTGTAGTAATCCCAAGAATGAAGGGGAAGTTTCTTTTCACTGTCTGGACATCAGACGCTGTTTATTATCCTACTTAGAAAGAGTTAAGGAGTTTCGAAAGTCCAGCCATCTTTTAGTTAATTTTTTTGGCCAAAAGAAGGGCCAACAGGCATCCAAGGCTTCCATAGCTAGATGGATTAAGCATACCATTTCTTTAGCCTATGAGCAGTCCGGTAGGGCAGCTCCTAGAAACCTTAAAGCGCATTCCACGCGATCTCTGGCAACCTCCTGGGCGGAAAGGGCCGGAGCTTTGGTGGAGCAGATTTGTAGAGCCGCTACATGGTCAAGCCAGAACATGTTCCTGAGGCATTACAGAGTGGAGTTACTATCCCCTCAGGACCTGGCATTTGGCAGGAAAGTCCTGCAAGCGGTTGTTCCGCCCTAAAGGTAGGCCCGAGCTACTTGCTCTTCTCTCAGGGTGCCGTCCTGGAAGACGACTTGAGAAAATAACCAGTTACACTTACCGGTAACTGTGTTTCTGGGAAGTCTTCCAGGATGGCAGGCCTACTTCCCACCCGTGCTCTTTAGGTATAATTCAATGTTTAGAGTGTGGTGGTTTTATATTCTTCACTCTCGTGCACTGGTGTGGGTCAATACTTTGTCACAACTGAGGAGCACAGGGAGGGGCAGGGGCCTTTAACCTCTTAATTGATTGTGTTTCCTGTCAGGTGGACCAGTCATCTTTCTCAGGGTGCCGTCCTGGAAGACTTCCCAGAAACACCATTACCGGTAAGTGTAACTGGTTATTTTTCCCCAGAAATAGAGCATTCTTTTGGTGGTATTTAAACACCTCTGCGATTTTTATTTTTTGCGCTATAAACAAAAAAACCCCCGTCAATTTTGAAAAAAAAAATAATTTTTTTTTTACTTTCTGCTATAATAAATATCCCCCAAAAATATATAAAAAAATAAATGTGGGGGGATGAGCTACCACTGACCTGCGAGAGATCGATGTTCCCGATGACAGGGAACAGAAGATCTCTGTCATGTTACTAGGCAGAAGAGGGAAATGCCTTGTTTACATAGGCAGTTCCCTGTTCTGCCTCTCCTCGCCGTGATCGCAGGCCACCGGCGGACATCGAGGAGGGGGAGCAGGTACCCAGTTTTCACAGGTACCCAGCTCCCACTTCTGCTGCGGGCCACCTAAGCAACTCCTCCTCTCCCCTTCCCTCCCAGCAATCTTCTGGAACAAGTCACAGGTTACAGAAGATTGCCTGGCCACTCAGGACGTACAGCGCGATTTGCGCAATGCGCACCCGGCTGTGAAGCAGCAAGCTGTCACTGCCAGGTGCCCACAGTAGTGCTGCAGAGAGGAGAGGGAGAGAACTGGGAGAGGGAGAGAACTGAGGGTTCGGGTGGCCGCATCACTGGACCTCGGGACAGGTAGGTGTGTGTTTATTAAAAGTCAGCAGCTACACTTTTTGTAGCTGCTGACTTTTAATAAGCACAAAAAAGGGTGGAACTCTGCTTTAACCAGTTTTGTGCACTTATACGTGTGATTTTTTTTTCCTTCTGTTTTGCAAGCGTTTGTGCACAGGTGTGCAAATTCCTGGGTGGGATGAGAGAACATTTGTTAAGGCGAAATGTGTAAAAACTCCACCCCCACTTGAGGTGCTAGTGTACTGGCACTTCCTCGATGTCTATGAAGACAAAATCACAACAGCTTTGCATTACAGCCCCATTCACTCCAAAAGGTGCGCAAATATGCATGGGTGTGGAATTATATGTGTTCTGCACAAGCACATAGTGCAGCCAACCCATTTTAATGCCCTATGCGTTAACCACGCTGTAAAGTAGCTCATGCACCATTTTGCACTTATTTTTTCACTCCAAAAACACGTTTGATGTGTTTGAGTTGCTATTAAAGTGGTTGTAAAGGCAGAAGGTTTTTTACCTTTATGCATTAAAGGGGTTGTAAAGGTAAAAATTTTTTCACCTTAATGCATTATTTGACAATACCGCCGCCCCCAGCCCCCCTGTTTTACTTACCTGACACCTCGAATCTCCGCTGCTCGTTCCCGTCATCTCTATTGCAGCTCAGCCTGGTCGCTGATTGGCTGCAGTGGATGGATTGAAAGCAGCGCAGCCATTGGCTCGCGCTGCTGTCAATCACATCCGATGACGCGGCGCGCCGGGGGGCGGGGCCGAGTAATACAGTGAGCGGCTATAGCCGCCGGCTGTATCACGGGAGCGCGCCCGCAATAACTAACTACCATGCGGGGGAGCTCGCATTAAGGTGGTTAGTTCTTGCGGGGAGGAGCTGAAACACCTGCCGAGGGACCCCAGAAGAGCAGGTTCGGGGCCACTCTGTGCAGAACGAGCTGCACAGTGAAGGTAAGTATGACATGTTAGTTATTTAAAAAAAAAAATAAAATTACCTTTACAACCCCTTTAAGATAAAAAACCTTCTGTGTGCAGCAGCCCCCTAACACTTACCCGAGTCCCCCTCTCAATCCAGCGATGTTGCGAGAGACTCGGCTGTCCGGGACTCTCCCTCCTGATTGGCTGAGACACACAGCAAGCGCCATTGGCTCCCACTTCTGTCAATCAAAGTCAATGAGCAAATCAGAGGAGAGAGGGGACGGGGGCCGTGCCATGGCTCCATGGCTGAATAGACACACAGAGCAGCGGCTCGGCTCTGGTGTCCCCATAGTAAGCTGCTTGCTGTGAGGGCAGGAGGGAGGGGCCAGAAGTGCCGGCGGAGAAGAAGAAGAGAATCTGGGATGCTCTGTGCAAAACAACTGCACAGAGCAGGTAAGTATAACATGTTTATTATTTTTAAATAAAAAAACAAGACTTTAGCATCACTTTAACAACGAATGGTACTGCAAGCCTTTTGTGCTTGTTTTTAACCTCCTCAAAACTGCTCGCCACATTGTACTGCGGACAGGTGGCCCAAACAGCGATGTACCTGTACATCACTGACCTCTTCCAGATACAGGGCATGTGTGCCCCCCCCCCCCCCTGTAAAATCCCACTGTGATTAGACACAGGGGGATTGCCAATCATTCATGGCCAGGACCTGCTGATCAACTGTGTCCAAGCACAGCCCAGAGCCCTGTGTTGACAAACAACACAGGGCTCTGCACAGAGGGAACAATCTCTTTGTTTCTTCACCCTGCAAAGCAGGGCGAAGGAACAAAGAGATCTTTAATAAAAAGTAGCACATAATACACACATTAACACTTGTTAGGCACACACTTAACCTCTTGATTAAGCTGATATATTAACCCCTTCCTAGTCAGTGTCATTAGTACAGTGACAGTGTAGTATTATCACTGATCATTGTATTAGTATCAGTGGTGATGCACAATTACCAGTTAAAGTAGCGCAGTGCTAAATATCAAAAAATGACCTGGTCATGAATGGGGTAAAACCTTCTGGAGCTGAAGTGGTTAAAGAAGAATTCCAGGCATGGTATATTTTTAGTTACATTGGTCCAGCTTGGACTAATATAGCTAGGGTTGTCCCGATACCGATACTAGTATTGGTATCGGGACTGATATCGAGCATTTGCACAAGTACTTGTACTCGCACAAATGCTCCCGATGCCTTATCCGATACCTGGTCAGCGGGTGAAGAGGGCGGATGGAGTCAGTGGGCAGAGTCAGCGGGCGAAGTCGGTGGACGGAGAGGGCAGGCAGAGTCAGCTGAATGGAGAGCGAGTCCTCACCTGCAGTAGAACTAGCTAGGTAAGCTGTCAGGGTTGCAGGGCACAGCCGCATCAGGATCAGTGACCGGAGCCGTCACATTTGGTCGCCATCACCGGGTGAACATCCCGACGCCCATCTTCATACACCCATCACTCGGCTGTAGTAAGCCAGCAGCGGACATCTTGTTACACCCAGCCCATGTAGTTCGGGCTGGGTGTAACAAGATGTCTGCTGCTGCTTACTGCGGCCGAGTGCAGGGTGTACCAAGATGGGCGTCGCAGCATAGCATTTCAAAATAAATTCTTTCCTCATGTAATTTATTGCTGCATTTCAGTGCCAGCCATCAGTGCCAGCCACCTGTCAGTGCCCATAAGTCAGAGCCATCTATCAGTGCCACCTATCAGTGCCATCTATTAGTGCCCATAAATGCCGCCTATCAGTGCCAGCCATCAGTGCCAGCCACCTGTCAGTGCCCATAAGTGCCGCCTATCAGTGCCCATAAGTGCCATCTATCAGTGCCAGCCATCAGTGCCAATAAGTGCCGCCTATCAGTGCCAGCCACCTGTCAGTGCCACCTAACAGTGCCCATAATTGGCACCTATCAGTGCCATCTATCAGTGCCACCTATCAGTCCCCATCAGTCAGTGCCATCTATCAGTCCCCATCAGTCAGTGCCATCTATCAGTGCCAGCCATCAGTCAGTGCCACCTATCAGTGCCCATCAGTCAAACTGTCACATGACATTAAAAAAAAGTATCGGTAATCAGTATCGGGGAGTACTTGAAAAAAAGTATCGGTACTTGTACTCGGTCTTAAAAAATTGGTAGATGTACAGTATCTTACAAAAGCGACTACGTTTTTGTAAATCTTTTATTATATCTTTTCATGTGACAACACTGAAGAAATTACACTTTGCTACAATGTAAAGTAGCGAGTGTACAGCTTGTATAACAGTGTAAATTTGCTGTGCCCTCAAAATCACTCAACACACAACCATTAATGTCTAAACCACTGGCAACAAAAGTGAGTAAACCCCTAAGTAAAAATGTCCAAATTGGGCCCAATTATACATTTTCCCTCCACGATGTCATGTGACTCATTAGTGTTACAAGGTCTCAGGTGTGAATGGGGAGCAGGTGTGTTAAATTTGGTGTTATTGCTCTCACTCTCTCATACTGGTCACTGGAAGTTCAACATGACACCTCATGGCAAAGAACTCTCTGAGGATCTGAAAAAAAGAATTGTTGCTCTACATAAAGATGGCCTAGGCTATAAGAAGATTGCCAAGACCCTGAAACTGAGCTGCAGCACGGTGTCCAAGACCATACAGCAGTTTAACAGGACAGGTTCCACTCAGAACAGGCCTCGCCATGGTCAACCAAAGAAGTTGAGTGAACGTGCTCAGCGTCATATCCAGAGGTTATCTTTAGGAAATAGACATACGAATACTGCCAGCATTGCTGCAGAGGTTGAAGGGGTGGGCAGTAAGCCTGTCACTGCTCAGACCATATGCCACACACTGCATCAAATTGATCTGCATGGCTGTCGTCTAAGAAGGAAGCTAAAGATGATCCACAAGAAAGCCCGCAAACAGTTTGCGGAAGACAAGCAGACTAAGGACATGGATTACTGGAACCATGCCCCGTGGTCTGATGAAACCAAGATAAACCTATTTGGTTCAGATGGTGTCAAGCGTGTGTGGCGGCAACCAGGTGAGGAGTACAAAGACAAGTGTGTCTTGCCTACAGTCAAGCATGGTGGTGGGAGTGTCATGGTCTGGGGCTGCATGAGTGCTGCCGGTACTGGGGAGCTACAGTTTATTAAGGGAACCATGAATGCCAACATGTACTGTGACATACTGAAGCCAAGCATGATCCCCTCCCTTCAGAAACTGGGCCGCAGGGCAGTATTCCAACATGATAACGACCCCCAAACACACCTCCAAGACGACTACTGCCTTGCTAAAGAAGCTGAGGGTAAAGGTAGAAATGGGCTGGCAGGGAGCTGGGATAACCCATAAATAGACATGGGCCATGCCAGCAAGGGAGTCAGGTGGAAGATGGAAAAGCAGTGCTGAGGAGAGGCTGTCAGTGGCCCTTGAGGGATCCCTGTCGGGGAGGGGATTTACCTCGGGCTGGGAGCTCAGGAAAGCTGGCCTGGAAGGATCCTAACACAGGAGGCAGTGGAAGGATTCATACTGGAAAGGAAGCGGGGAGGAGCAAGTAGGGACAGTGAGTAGGTCAGCATAGTGCAGGGACAAGACAAGGGTAAAGGTTATCATCTGTAACAATGCTTTCTTGACCATGTTGTGCCAAGTCTTCATCTAACTTTGCCCTGGGAGGTCTGCATGTGTGTGTGCCAGTCGGGCAGGACTGATGCAAAGAGTCAGTTGGGAGGAAGATCAGCCAAGGGTGGTTTGTGGCAGCCAGGTGAGCTAGCATTCTGCAGGCAAGTGGAGCTGGGATCAGTGGCCACAGGAACGCAGAAGGAGAGATGTTATGTTGTTCACTTCATCTGTGCTATTTTTGTAGGGGGATTGAGAGTTCCTGCCTGTAATGGGCCTTTGCTGAACTAGCAATTAAACTGCTAGTTCCATCAGGAGTGAGCAGCAGGAGCTGTACATAGGGAACCCAGTTTGTGCAGGTAGAAGGAAGAAGAGGCTTCTGTGCAATCTGGACAAGAAGATATCCAGTTGATGTCTGCCTCTCAGTCGCAGAGGCTTTTGATCCAGGCTCTTACCAAGATGGTTCGTTCTGACTTTAAGTTGTCTCTTGCAGAGGTTACTGAGCCCCCCTGGTCCTCTTTGGGGTCCCTGAGGCCTCTTCAGACCGCACAGGCTTTCCCCTTACACCCTATGTTGGAACCTCCTAAGAGGTTTTCCCTTTTATATCCCATGGATGAAAAGTTTGTTAGGAAGTGAAGCATGCCAGCTGTAGATGCAGCAGTCTCTTCCTTAAACAAGAACATAACTTGTCCGGTAGATAACGCACAGGGCTTGAAAGACCCTGTTGACAAGAAATTGGAGTCATGATTAAAGGCTTCCTTTTCTTTGGCCAGTTCAGCTATTCAGCCAGCTGTTGCAGCAATTGGTATCTGCCAGTCCATAAAAGATCAGGTCAGACGGCCTGACAGGCTAACCAGGAGGATGATCTGTATGAAAATAAGACAGATATTCCTCGAGCACTGTGTTTTGCTGTTGATGCCCTAAAGGATTCAATACAGCAAGTTTCTCGTTTGGCTCTCTTGTCTGTACATATGTGCAGACTTTTGTGGCTTAAGAACTGGTCAGCCGAGCTTCCTTGTAAAAAGTTATTGGCAGGTTTTCCCTTTCATGGGGAATGTTTATTGTGACAAATATATCCAAAAGATTTCCCGAGGGAAGAGTTCTCTACTTCCTGTGAAGAAAAGCACCAGGCGTCACTCGTTTAAAACCTTTAGGGCCAGCTTCCTCAGGTGTCTCAGCGCCAAGGCGGTTCCGCCGGCAACAGGGCACTAGAGCCAGGGGCAAGCCGCAAGGCCAGGGCCAGAAAAAGCCCTGGGTCCAAATCTCTTCTAAACCCAGCACCAAGCCCTCCTATTGAGGGGACGCCCCCACTCTATCGGGTGGGGGGGAAGCTGCTGCACTTTGCGGACATTTGGAGAACAATGGTTCAGGACGAGTGGGTCACCTTAACAATATCCCGTGGTTACAAGCTGGAGTTGCGGGGGTGGGGGGGGTTCCCCCTCAGAGGTTTGTAAGATCCAGCGTTCCCTTGGATCCTCCAAAAATAAACTTATTGTTTCAGGAACTATATCATTTAGTGCATCAAGGAGTGATTGTACAGGTTCCTGTATCCGAAAGGGGTGTGGGGTTTTACTCTAACCTATTTACCGTTCAAAAACCAAACGGGGACACAAGTCCCATTTTGGATCTAAGATCCCTGAACCAGTATCTACTAATCCAGTCCTTTCGGATGGAGTCTGTCCGCTCAGTAGTAGCCTCACTCCAGATGGGAGACTTTCTAGCCTCCATCGATATAAAGGACGCTTATTTACACGTACCTATCTTTCAGCCTCATCAGAGATTCCTGTGCTTTGCAGTAGAGGAACGTCATTTTCAGTTTGTGGCTCCACCCTTCGGGCTTGCCACAGCTCCCCAAGTGTTCACAAAGGTCCTAGCACCAGTACTGGGTCTTTTAAGGGCCCAAGAGTCTTGGTGCTCGGGTATCTGGACGACCTCCTGCTCAGAGATCACTCACTACAGGCTCTAGAACAAAGCATAACCTGCACAGTGCGGTATTTGGAAAGCTTAGGCTGGGTCATAAATATCGAAAAGTCAGCCTTGAGACCAGCTCAAAGTCTGAAATATTTAGGTCTGATCCTAGATACGGTCCAAGCAAGGGTATTTTTGCCACCCTTAAGGATCTGTGCCCTGAAGGATCAGGTGCATCAGAAAAGGGGCACCAGGCAACCCTCCATTCGGCTCTGTATGAGTCTTCTAGGAAGGATGGCGTCCTCCTTCGAGGCAGTGCCCTATGCCCAGTTCCATTCCAGACCTATACAACAAGACATCTTGTTGGCTTGGAACAGAAGAGGACAAGCTCTGGATCATCCAATGTTCTTATCTTCTCGGGCACACTTAAGCCTAAACTGGTGGTTGAGGGATCAGAACCTGCGAAAGGGTAGATCCTTTCTCCCAGGAACTTGGAGAATACTGACCACAGATGCCAGTCTCTCAGACTAGGGAGCGGCCCTAGAGGGGCTCACAGCTCAGGGGAAATGGTCAAGGACAGAACAGATCCTGCCCATCAACGTCCTGGAGTTACGGGCAGTACGTCTGGCCATACGGTCCTGGACGGTGGAGCTTCAGGACTGCCCTATCAGGGTTCAGTCCGACAATGCCACTGCAGTGGCCTATATAAACCACCAAGGCGGTACCAGGAGTCGTTCAGCTCTGAAGGAGGTGAACCACATACTAGCCTGGGCAGATTCTATTGGCAATCCACATCCCGGGAGAAGAGAACTGGAAGACAGGTTTATCTCAGCCACCAGCAGATCTGCCTGGGGGAATGGTCCCTACACCCAGGGGTGTTCCAGGAAATTTGCCAGCGTTGGGGATGGCCAGAGGTTGACCTATTGGCATCCAGGTTCAACAACAAGCTACAGCAGTTTGTGTCCTGAACAAGGGATCCTCTGGCAATCAGAGCAGATGCTCTGGTAGTTCCATGGAGCCAGTACTCCCTGGTTTATGCTTTCCTTCCCGGTCCCTCTCATTCCACATTTGTTGCGCAGGATTCGGAGAGAGGGGGTTCCAGTTATTTTGGTGGCACCAGCCTGGCCCAGAAGGCCCTGCTTCCCGGAGATTGTGAGACTGAAAATAGACGGCCATGGACGCTTCCACGTTGCCCTGATATACTGTCTCAAGGTCCTATATTCCACTCCAATTTACAGTCTCTAAATTTGACAGCATGGCTATTGAAGCCAGGGTGTTGAAGGACCGTGGCATCTCGGGACCAGTGGTGTCTACCCTAGTGAATGCTAGAAAAGTTGTCACTAGGAAGATCTATCATAAGCTCTGTAAGACTTATAATGCTTGGTGTGAAAATGGCATCCTTTGAAATACATAATTGGGAGAATTCTCTCTTTTCTACAGTCAGTCAGTCACCTATGTGTCCTAGGAACTTGGTGCTGTCTGTGTTACAGAAACAACCATTTGAGCCTTTCAAGGAAATTCCATTAGACTTGCTGCACGCAAGCTAGCCTTCCTGATGACCATAACCTCGGCTAGAAGGGTGTCGGAGTTAGCGGCCCTTTCGTGCAGGGAACCATACTTGATCCTTCACCACGACAGGGTCATGTTACGGCCTGTTCCATCCTTTTTGCTAAAGGTGGTGTCAGCCTTTCATTTAAATCAGGACATTATTTTGCCTTCTTTTTTCTCTCAGCCTCATTTGGCGGAAGAGAGGACTGCATTCCTTGGACGTTGTCCAGGCAGTCAAGGTTTATTTGTCTAGATCTGCAGAGATCCGAGGATCAGACTCATTTTTTGTTTTACCAAAAGGACCCAAGAAGGGGCAGGCAGCTTCCAAGGCTTCCATTACCAATTGGGTCCGTCATTTGGTCATTCAGGCCTATGGTCTGAAACGTAAAGCTCCTCCCTTTAGGGTGAGAGCTCATTCTACCAGGGGTATAGGAACCTCCTGGGCTTTTCGCCATCAGGTATCTGGCTCAGATTTGTAAGGCTGCTACCTGGTCTTCAGTGCATACGTTCACAAAATTTTATCAAGTGGATATTCGGCTTTCGGCCACAGTGTACTGCGGGCTGCCGTATAAGGTAGGATGGCTATTGTTTGGCAGGGTGTCTCCCTCCCCTCAAGGCTATTGCTCTGGGACGTCCCAGTAGGTAATGAATATTAGCCTAACTCTGTGTTCCATGATGTATGAAAAAGAAAATAGAATTTTTTCGTCATACCTGTAAAATCCTTTTCTTTGAGTAGATCATGGGACACAGAGATCCCTCCCCTCTTTTTTGAGGATTCAGCGCTTGCTACAAAACTGATGTAATTCCTGTATGGGAGGGGTTATATAGGGGATCACTTCCTGTCTAAGACTTTGTCTACCAGTGTCCATTCAGCTAGAGATGGCGTATAACCTAGTAGGTAATGAATATTAGCCTAACTCTGTGTCTCATGATGTACTAAAAGAAAGGGATTTTACAGGTAAGTATGACGAAAAAAATCCTATTTTTGTAAATAGGGAGGAAGTTGTCCCTGGTTCAGTGTTTTGGACTTTTTCAAGTTGGGCATCCCATAATTCTCTACCTCATACAAGTTATCATCCCCTAATAAAAACAACACAAACCAAGGACTGTTTTCTGAGTTGGAGTGAATGAATGCTATGTGACTGACTGTGCAGTAGTGGGGAACCCTAACTTCAGTGACTCCTATAGGGGTAGTGCTACACATGTTTATATTTTAATAAAAGGTTCTGTTGTTTTCACTTGATGTCTAAGATTCGATTTCTATGTTAAAATATTACACTGGTTGTGCTTGCCCTGCTGAGGTGGTACGCCGTGGCAGGTAAGGGTTAACACTGCTGGCTAGGTTTCCCCAGCTTTTAAAGGAAGTACCACCCTCTGCTTGGGCAAACACATAAAAAGGAGGGAACCACCTCTTGGGGGTGCCGTAGTAAGTAAGGTTAGTAAGGTACAGTTCCAGTTTTCCCCCACCTAAGGAACAGAATGCCGCTATGGATGTGAACTACTTCTTGCACTTAACCACCCCTCTGGGAGCCAAGTCAGGGTTAGAATGTTTTGGACTTATGCCACTGCTAAATGTATTTGAGGACTTAAAAGGACTTTCTCACCTTATTAAAGGGGTTGTAAACCCTTGCCGTTTTTCACCTTAATGCATTCTATGCATTAAGGTGAAAAACATTTTTAATGCAGCAGCGCCCTCGAGCCCATCTTATACTTACCTGAGCCCCGAAATTTGCACGACGGGAACGAGCACACCAGCTCCGGCCGGTTTCTCGTGTCCTGATTGGATAGATTGATAGCATCGCAGCCATTGGCTCCCGCTGCTGTCAGTCAAATCCAATGACGTGGGGGCGGGCCTAGTCATACATTCGGCGGCTATGGGCACTGAATGATGGACTTGGGAGCACGCCCGCAAGGTAACCCCCTCATGAGAGTGCTTCTCCTAGGGGGTTATCTAATGTGGGGAGGAGCCACCGGGGGAACCCAGAAGAGGAGGTTTGGGGCCACTCTGTTCAAAACGAGCTGCACAGTGGAGGGAAGTATTATATGTTTGTTATTTAAAAAAAAAAAAAAAAGAACCCTTACAATCACTTTAAGTTATGACTACCTCCTAGGGCAATCAGGGGCACCAGTGGACTAACTAAGGGGCACGTAAGAGAAGCATATACAGGAATGTTTATTGAAGATTATCCATTAAACTGTCCATTTGTTATATTTAAACATCTTCAGTGCACAGAGTAGGTAAGTATAGGCATGTTTGTTATTTTTATTGAAAAAAAACGAGGGTTTACAACCCCTTTAACCACTTCTGGACTGCCCGCCATTGTTATACGTCGGTACGTTGACGTTGAATACCATTGTTATGGCAGCAGATAGCTGCCATAACCCTACTATTTTCTGAAACGATGGGTGATCTACTTTTTTTTTTTTTTTTGAAAATGATTTTTATTAAGATTTTATGCATAACATAACATAGAACAGGGATATGCAATTAGCGGACCTCCAGCTGTTGCACAACTACAAGTCCCATCATGCCTCTGCTTCTGGGTGTCATGCTTGTGGCTGTCAGAGTGTTGCTATGCCTCATGGGACTTGTTGTTCTGAAACAAATAGAGATCTGCTAATTGCATATCCCTGACATAGAACAACCAAACTGTGTCAACATGAGATCAGCCAGCTTCCACAACCACAAAGGGCCCAAAAAGTTACAGTGCATTTGCATATAAACCAAACTAACATAGTCCAACTGACTAAACCAGTACATTCTAACAATGTAGGATGTATCGATGGTGGGAGAGGTGCCCTCCCACTGCGTTCCGGTTGTCTCCGCCGCTTACTGGAGCACTGTGTCGAGTGAGGGAATGATGGCCCCCACTCGACTCAATGATGTTGGATGACAGAAGCGACCTCAAACGTCACTTCCCCCCAACAGCCTTAAAGGAACATTTGTTTTTTATTGGAAAAAAAAAAAACGTATACGTAAGTCATATGTAAACGGTGTTCAAACTACACATATGGGATATCGCCACGATCATTAGAGCGAGAGCAATAATTCTAGCAAGAGACCTCCTCTGTAACTCTGTAGACATTTTTAAACGTTGCCTGTGGAAATTTTTAATGGTCATAGTTTGTCACCATTCCACGAGTGGGCACAATTTTTAAGCATGACATGTTGGGTATCAATTTACTCGGCGTAAAATTTTCTTTCACACTATAAAAAAAATTGGGCTAACTACTATTTTCTTATTTTTTAATTTAAAAAAAGTGTATTTTTTCCAAAAAAATTGCGTTTGTAAGATCACTGCACAAATACGGTGTGACAGAAAGTATTGCAACGACCGCCATTTTATTCTCTAGGGTGTCTGAACAAAAAATATATATAATGTTTGGGGGATCTAAGTAGTTTTCTAGAAAAAAAAAAACTGATTTTAACTTATACACAAGTTTGAAAAATAGGCCTGGTCCTTAAGTGGTTAAGGCCAGCCTTGCATTGTACGGCAGCCTCAGCCTGCCTTTGGGGGCATTAATGATCACTTTCTCCTGGTCCTCACTTGGGCGCAGTAAGCCCCATCCACGTGCATGTGCAGGATATCATCGTCATCCTTCGCTTTAAAAAGTGAGGATCCCCTCACCCATGTCTCTCTTGTTGTTAAACCTATTCGTCATGTGCATGTACACTTTTGCTAGTTGAATCCCTAATCAAAGATACCAAGGTTTTCTACAGTGTTTTCATTTACAATATGCCTACTAGCTCATGTGCAGGATAAGCTAAATTCAAAGCATGCCTCTGGAGATAGCCGATAAAGTTACCAGTGTGCTTATATCAGCTCTCACCAGATCTTTCAAGCCCTCAAGTGGCTGTTGTCATAGCTAGTCACGTGTGCAGAACCATGGAACTGCAGGTCTAAACAGAGGCTGAGATCGTATGAGGGTGAAGCCTACCCATATATATGCTGCTATGGAGAATAGTCAGGAAAGGAAAATTATAGTAAGTATTTGAATACAACTTTCTGTTTTATTTCCGTGTTGCTGTTTCAAAATTACCCTTGCTTCCTTTAGGACTCGTTCACACTATCAGCAGAGACCTTTGCTTTTCTGCCCTGGATAAATGCAGGACACCGCTAAGGTACATAGAAAACAATTGTTTTCCAAGTACCCCATTCACAACACAACGCTGGTGTAATAAGTGGTGCAGTGAGCTGTAGAAAAATTCAGCATAAAGCAGTGCGGTGTCCTGAAATGTCCATTACACTGCTCTCTGCTGGAGCCAGCCCGGTCACTAGCCCAAACAATAAAACAAAGCATTTTACTTAACGAACTAGTTTGAACATGGCCCTAACTGTTACAGTTGCTTATGCCCTCAATATTACTGTTAAAAGTGATTGTAAAGTCTATTTTTTTTTTTCTTAAAAATAACAATTGTTATACTTACCTGCTCTGTGCAGTGGTTTTGCACAGAGCAGCCCGGATCCTCCTCTTCTTGAGCCCCTCTTTGGCTTTCCTGGCCCCTCCCTCCTGATGAGTGCCCCCACAGCAAGCAGCTTGCTATGGGGGCGCCCGGGCTCTGTGTGTTCATTCAGACACAAAGCCACAGCTAGACTCCACCCTCTCTCTCCTCATTGGCTCACTGACTTTGACAGCAGCGGGAGCCAATGGCGCTTCGCTGCTGTCTCAGTCAACGAGGAGGAGAGTCCCGGGCAGCCGAGTCTCTCGTGCAACATCGCTGGATAGAGATGGTCTCAGGTAAGTATTGGGGGGGGGGGGCTGCTGCACACAGAAGGTTTTTTATCTTAATGCATACAATGCATTAAGATAAAAATCCTTCTGCCTTTACAATCACTTTAAGCTATCAAGTGGCTAGTGTCATAGATTATCACGTGTACAACTACAACCATGGCAAATGCAGATGAAACAGAAGCTAAGATGGCAGCTTCCTTGACTGTAAAGGATTGGAGAGTTTAGTTACGCTTTAACCCACTTGATGACCAGTCCCACACCTGGTACATCGCTGGATTTCAAGTGGTTATACCCGAATGATACCAGCTGACCGCAGATCTTAACAAAGAACGGATCAGCTTTGTTCGGGTCTGTGGGCTATGGTAACCTGGAAGCGATGACCTGACATCACTTCCAGTTTACCTGGATGTAAACGGCGCCATTTTCAAAAATCAAAAGCATTTTAACACACTGATCTTGGTGTATTTAAATGCTTTTAAGGGCAGAGGAGGGACCCCAGATCTCTCCTTAAATAATATCATCACATGCCTATTACATTCCTTGTGACAGCAATAAAAGTTTTCAAAGAAAAATTAAAAGCATCAGTGTAAAAAAAATGTTTTAAAAATTAAAGTGCCCCAGTCCCCTTTTGCTTGCACGCAAAGGCGAATGCATACGTCAGTCCCGCAGGCATGCAAACAGCTATCGTTCCACATATGTAAGTTATCACTGCAAACGTCAGATCATGGGCAGTAGTTCTACCACCAGACCTCCTGTGTAAATCTAAAGTGGTAACCTGTAAAGGCTTTTAAAACATTGTCTATGGATAGTAAAATTTATGTTGTTTGTTGCCTTTGCACGGGCGTGCACAATTTTAAAGCATGACATGTTTGGTATGTATTTACCCCGCATAACATCATCTTTTATGTTTTACCAAAAATTGGGTTATGTATTTTTTTTGCTTTAAAATTTTAAAAAAGTGTATTTTTTCCTAAAAAAAATTGAGCTTGCAAAATGGCTGCACAACTACCGTGTTACATACAAAAATTGCAAAACCCACCAATTTATTCTCTAGGGCCTTGCTTTAAAAAAATATATAACGTTTGGGGGTTCTAATAAATTTTCTAGCAAAAAATACTGATTGTTACATTGTTAAATCTGTGTTATAAAGTAATCCTATTAGACTAAATTATCACACTAGACAGCGCTAATGTTGAGCAATTGAAACATGTGGCCAACAACACATAAAAAGGAAAATAATAAAACAAAAAAGTCCCTTAGAAGAAAGTCCCTTACATAGGGTAGTGATGTAAAGTTCAGGGTGTAGTTCAGATAATTATCAGGTGATCATGAAAACAGTCCTCCACATGCACCTTCCACCGATCACTACGAAATCCACCCGGTGACAGACACTCTCCCCCTAGGGGGTTAAACTCACCAGATATGGGGAGCAATAAAGCATTCAGAGTCAGCACTCTTTAACAGCAGTTTGTTGCCAACAACACTCTATGTAGGGTCACAGATTTTCAGGGCTCATAATGAATCAAAGAAAACAGAGAAAAAAGTGCACATAGCGTAATCCTGTTTATTGACTCAGAGTCCCTTCCACAAAGACAGACAGAAAACCCCCCTTCAATAAAATACGTATATCAAATAAAATCAAAAGTGAGCAATCAATCGAACAGGCAGGTAGTGTAAGTGTGTCAACTTCACCAAAAGATGTCAGCGCCGCTACACAGGAGAAGATGAATACTTCCTGGTTGTGCAGATGACTCAGGTGGAGCGCACACGTCACTTCCTACGTCGCGTTAGCCACGCCCTGACGCGTTTCATCATATCCTTGACTTCAACAGAGGGCGTCCTCTGTTGAAGTCAAGGATATGACGAAACACGTCATACAAACGCGTCAAACAAACTTCTGTTAAAGAGTGCTGACTCTGAATGCTTTATTGCTCCCCATATCTGGTGAGTTTAACCCCCTAGGGGGAGAGTGTCTGTCACCGGGTGGATTTCGTAGTGATCGGTGGAAGGTGCATGTGGAGGACTGTTTTCATGATCACCTGATAATTATCTGAACTACACCCTGAACTTTACATCACTACCCTATATAAGGGACTTTCTTCTAAGGGACTTTTTTGTTTTATGATTTTCCTTTTTATGTGTTGTTGTCCACATGTTTCAATTGCTCAACATTAGTGCTGTCTAGTGTGATAATTTAGTCTAATAGGATTACTTTATAACACAGATTTAACATTGTTATATTTGGTTTGAGACAGCTGCTTCTATTAGATTTGCTCTCTGCTTAAACAGACAAAGTGGAGTGTAATCTCATTTATTTGTTTGTGAATAATTCATAGTTGCATATTGATGTTTATTTACGTTTATGCACTTTTGAATGTTCACTTATTCTAAATATTTTAAATATTTTTATATATCTACACTTTGGGTCTGTTTAGTTGCCTGGCGCTGAGCGGTGTTTCTGCAGGTCTGGTGAAACACTTATATATTCAAACTGATTGTTACATGTAAACAAAAAGTGCCAGAAAAGGCATTTTTTTTAATGCAGAAGAGACATACTATTACATTAAAGCGGAGTTCCACCCAAAAGTGGAAGTTCCACTTTAAGGACTCCTCACCCCCTTACATGCCACATTTGGCATGTCATTTTTTTGGGGGGGGGAGTGGGTACCTTATTTTGACAGGTACCCAGCTCCCACTCAAGCGGAAGTTCTCCTCTCCCCCATCCTCCCTGCAATCTTCTTGGACATGTCACAGGTCCCAGAAGATTGGCCGGCCATACAGGTACATCGTGACTCGCGCATGCGCAGTGCGCACTTGGCTGTGAAGCCACAAGCTGTCACAGCCGGGTGTCCACTCTTGTGATGCCGGCGACGGAGAGAGGCGAGGGAGAGAACCCAGGGTTCGGGCGGCTGCATCGCTGGATCCTGGGACAGGTGTGTGTTTATTAACCTCCCTAGCTGTAATTTCGGGTGTGGCTCGGGGTGAATTTTCATTACCAAAAGCAGTAACCCCGAGCCACACTCGGGATTGCATTGCGGGATCCAGGCAAAGTTACTTACCTTGTCCCCATGATCCTGCGATGTCCCCCCGCTGTGTCTGCGGGCTGTGTCCTCAGATCGATCTATCACTGTGCCGGGCTTCATTCCCTGCGAGCGTTGCGACGCACGGGGATGGAGCCCGGCACCAAATTCAAAAAGTGAAAAAAACATAATACAGTATACTGTAATCTTACTGATTACATTTCTGTATCAAATAATTTCACCTCTCTTTTGTCCCTAATGCTTTGTCCAGTGTCTGCATGTAGTTTTATATTATCTACACTGTTCTTTCTGCCTGGAAACTTGAGATTGTCCATAGCAACCAAAAAGTGTACATTTACGTCAAAAGCAGTTTTAGGCCAGCTAGAAAACAGTGATAGTAAATTAGAACACTTGCAGAATTGAACAATAGTGATTTGTGGAGAAATTCGTCACCAAACACTGAAAGTAATGACAGCGACAATTCTGCAACTGAGCAAATTTCAGTGTTTTTGATTTGATTACATTATTGAATAAATATTATTATTATTATATTATTTGTTATAATTATTTATAGTTATTTATTATATTATAATTTATGATTTTGTGTTTTAAACTTTATTATACCCGGGATGTCTAATAGACTCTTGTTTTGAACAGATTTAAGTGAGTTATTCCTAAGAATTACAGGCCTACAATATAAAACACCAAATTTTCATGCGAAACATTGTGAAATAATCATACCGCCAGGGAGGTTAAAAGTCAGCTGCTGACTTTTAATAAACAGAAAAAAGGACTGGAACTCCGCTTTAACATCTTACCTGCCTGTCAGCACTGTATGCTCAGTGTACAATTTTGAAGTTTGCTGAGATGAATGAACTCCTAAGTAATGTCATCTCGGCTTGGCCAATCAAAGATTGCTGAAGATCAGAACCTGGAAAAAGACCGCCCGAAGATGTCGGGGTCCTGTAATGTCCAAGACACTGCAAGGCTGCAGTGGAGGTGTGTATAGTTCTGCTGTATGGTAAAACATTGTCAGCAAGATAGGAAGTGAAGCTAATGCCCTGTACACACGAGTGGACTTTTCGACTGGACTGGTCCGATGGACCGAATTCGTCAGACAATCCGACCGTGTGTGGGCTTCATCGGACTTCCGACGGACTTTAGATTTGAAACGTTTCAAATCTTTCCGCCAGTCCCAGTTGCTATCGGGAAGTCCGTTCGTCTGTATGCTGGTCCGACGGACCAAATACAATGCAAGGGCAGCTATAGCACCTGCCCGCAAGAATGTTTCCAGCGCGAGGATCGCGCTGGTTCTTGGCGACAGGGTACTGTGCATCTCGCGCTCGCTGCAATAGGAAAAACACATTTTCCTATTGCAGCAAGCGCGAGAAAGAGGCGACAATGTCCCTTAGGTCTGGTATGGATTTTAATGGGACCCCCCTACACCGAAAAAAACGGCATGGGGGTTCCCCCAAGATCCATAACAGACCCTTATCCGAGCACGCAGCCCGGCCAGTCAGGAAAGAGCACCCCCCCTTCCTGAACCCTACTAGGCCGCATGCCTACTAGGCACCCTGCGGCCCCCCCACCCCAAAGCACCTTGTGCCCATGTTGATGAGGACAAGGGCCTCTTCCCAACAACCCTGGCCGTTGGTTGTCTAGGATCTGCGGGCGGGGGGCTTATCCGAATCCGGGAGCCCCCTTTAATAAGGGGGCTCCCAGATCCTAGCCCCCCACCCTATGTGAATGAGCATGGGGTACATCATACCCCTACCCATTCACCTGGGGAAAAAAGTGTCAATAAAAAAAACACACTACACAGGTTTTTAAAGACATTTATTAGGCAGCTCCGGGGGTCTTCTTCCAACTTCGGGGGATCTCTTCCGAATTCTCCGCTCTCTCTGGCCTCTTCTCCTGGTGTCCGGTTCTTCTCCCACTCTCCGGTCTCTTCTTTGCTTCTTCTCCTGCTCTCCGGTTCTTCTGCCGGGCTCCTCCGCTATCTTCTGCTCTTTTGCCGCTCTCTTGCTAGTGGTGGCCCGGTCTTCTCCATCGTCTTCTTCCCTCTTCTCTTCTTCCGATGTTGACACGACGCTCTCTCCCGCTGTAATGCCGTGTGCGAGGTGCACAAAGACTTATATAGGCACCGGGTGATGTCACCCGGTGACCCCGCCCCTTATGAAGTCACAGTTCCGGGGCATGCTGGGACTATGCTGTCATAAGGCCTATATAAGTCGTTGCGCACCTCGCACACGGCATTACAGTGGGAGAGAGCGTTGTGTCAACTTCGGAAGAAGAGAAGAGGGAAGAAGACGGTGGAGAGGACCGGGCCACTGGGCCACAGCTAGCAAGAGAGCGGCAAAAGAGCAGAAGATAGCGGAGGAGCCCGGCAGAATAACCGGAGAGCGGGAGAAGAAGTGGAGAAGAGGCCGGAGAGCGGGAGAAGAACCGGACACCGGGAGAAGAGGCCGGCGAGCGGGAGAAGAACCGGACACCGGGAGAAGAGGCCGGAGAGAGCAGAGAAGTCGGAAGAGACCCCCGAAGTCGGAAGAAGACCCCCGGAGCTGCCTAATAAATGACTTTAAAAACTTGTGTAGTGTGTTTTTTTATTGACACATTTTTCCCCAGGTGAATGGGTAGGGATACGATGTACCCCATACTCATTCACATAGGGCGGGGGGCCGGGATCTGGGGGCTTATTAAAGGGGGCTTCCGGATTCCGATAAGCCCCTCGCCCGCAGACCCCGACAACCAACGGCCAGTGTTGTCGGGAAGAGGCCCTTGACCTCATCAACATGAGGACAAGGTGCTTTGGGGTGGGGGGGCAGGGCGCACCCCCCCTTCCCCAAAGCACCCACCCCCCCATGTTGAGGGCATGGGGCCTGGTACGGTTCAGGAGAGGGCGCCCGCTCGTCCCCACCTCCTTTTCTGACCGTCCGGGCTGCGTGCTCAGATAAGGGTCTGATATGGATTTTGGGGGAACCCCCATGCCGTTTTTTTCGGCGTAGGGGGTTCCCCTTAAAGTCCATACCAGACCTGAGGGCCTGGTATGCTCCGCGACGAGGCTCGCAAGGTGTCAATCTCGCCAATAAAAGCGGCGAGGTTGACTTCCCTTTCTAGTCCCATTGTACTTCATCACGTTCAAAATGAACGTGTGTGGGCAAGTCCGGAAGTCCGCCGTAACTCCGTCGGGAAGACCATCGGACCTATTCTGCCGGAAAGTCCGGTCATGTGTGGGCGAGTCCATTCGTTTGGTAAGTCCGTCGGAAGTCCGCTGGAAAACTCCGCTCGTATGTACGCGGCATAAGGCCTCATGCACACTGAGGCTGTTAAACGGACGTTCAGTGGCAGTTGGACGTTTTTTTCAACTGCCCCTGAACTCATTCAATGTTATCCTATGTGACCATGTACACAGTCTCGTTTACAGTCATTTTTAGGCACTTGCGTTTAACAGCCTTTCATTGAAGGCAAAAAAGTTCAGAGTTCAGACGCCAAAGATTTCCACGTTTCAGACGCCAAGCGTTTTCGTTTATAAGCGTTTTTAAAGGTGCCCCTTTTTTTTACATTAAAAATCTCAAAAATTATGGCAAATGATGAAAAACCATTAGAATAATATTTTAAAAACGTGTAATTGCTTGCAATGATTCATAGACTATATACCCTAATGAGCCCTTGATCCAATCCAATACACCACTAGCATTGCTGTTATCCGAAGTATAATTGGAATTTGACCCATATGTTAGACTTGAACAAGGAACTTGTGGCAGGTGACGTGGCAAGTGGACAATCCACAATTTGTGGCAGGTGACATGGCAAGTGACAATCTGCAACGTGGCAGATGACAATCCGCAACTTGTGGCAGGTGACGTGGCAAGTGACAATCCGCAACATGTGGCAGGTGACAATCCGCAACATGTGGCAGGTGACGTGGCAAGTGGAAAATCCACAACTTGTGGCAGGTGACGTGGCAAATAACAATCCGCAACTTGTGGCAGGTGACGTGGCAAGTGGACAATCCACAACTTGTGGCAGGTGACGTGGCAAGTGTACAATCCGCAACTTGTGGCAGGTGACGTGGCAAATGACAATCCGCAATGTGTGGCAGGTGACGTGGCAAGTGACAATCTGCAACTTGTGGCAGGTGACATGGCAAATGGACAATCTGCAACTTGTGGCAGGTGACGTGGCAAATGGACAATCCACAACTTGTGGTAGGTGACGTGGCAAGTGACAATCTGCAACATATGGCAGATGACAATCCGCAAAATGTGGCAGATAGCAATCCGCAACTTGTGGCAGGTGACGTGGCAAGTGACAATCTGCAACATGTGGCAGGTGATGCGGCAAGTGACAATCCGCAACATGTGGCAGGTGACGTGGCAAGCGAACAGTCCGCAACTTGTGGCAGGTGATGTGGCAAGTGGACAATCTGGAACTTGTGGCAGGTGACGTGGCAAGTGGACAATCCACAACTTGTGGCAGGTGACGTGGCAAGTGGACAGTCCGCAACTTGTGGCAGGTGACGTGGCAAATGACAGTCTGCAACTTGTGGCAGGTGACATGGCAAGTGACAATCTGCAACTTGTGGTAGGTGACGTGGCAAGTGGACAATCTGCAACTTGTGTCAGGTGACGTGGCAAGTGGACAATCCACAACTTATGGCACGTGACGTGGCAAATGACAATCCACTTGCCGACCTGCCGTCGTAGTTATATGGCGGCAGGTCGGCTCTATTGCGCAAATTGCCGTAGGTGTATGTCGCTTTGTGCAATAGATACAGTGGGCACGCGCCCGTGGCGATGGAGCCAATGAGCGTGGCCCGCGGCCGCGATGTCTGCCGGCCACCTGCGATTGCTCCACAGAGAGCCAGAACGGGGATCTGTCAATGTAAACAAACAGATCCCTGTTCTGTCAGGGGAGTACAGAGTGATCGTCTGTTCCTAGTGATTAGGAACAGCGATCTCTCTGTACTCCCAGTCAGTCCCCTCCCCCCCACAGTTAGAAACACCTCCCAGGGAACACATTTAACCCCTTGTTTGCCCCCTAGTGTTAACCCCTTCTTTGCCAGTGTCATTTATACAGTATTCAGTGCATTTTTATAGCACTGATCGCTGTATAAATGTCACTGGTCCCAAAAAAGTGTCCGATCTGTCCGCCTCAATGTCGCAGTCCCGCTAAAAATTGCTGATCACCGCCATTACTAGTAAAAAATAAATAAAAAATTAAAAATGCCATACATCTATCCCCTATTTTGTAGACGCTATAACTTTTGCGCAAACCAATCAATATACGCTTATTGTGATTTTTTTTACCAAAAATATGTAGAAGAATATATATCGGCCTAAACTTATGAAGACATTTGTTTTTTTGGGGGGGATATTTATTATTATTATAACAAAAAGTAAAAAAAATTTTTTTTTTCAAAATTGTTGGTCTTTTTTGTTTATAGCACAAAAAATAAAAACTGCAGAGGTGATCAAATACCATCAAAAACACTATTTGTGGGAAAAAGAAATGACAATTTTGTTTGGGTACAACGTCACACGGCCGCGCAATTGTCAGTTAAAGCAACGCAGTGCCGTATCCCAAAAAAAATGGCCTGGTCATTAAGGGCGTAAACCCTTCTGGGGCTGAAGTGGTTAAACTAATACTTTGTTGAAGCACCTTTTGATTCTATTACAGCACTCACCCTGTAGGCCAGCGAATGAGAAGTGTGTAATAAAAAGTGGGAACTGCCGCAGTTAGACCCCTTGCACACTGGGGCGGTTTGCAGGCGGTATTGCGCTAAAAATACCGCCTGCAAACCACCCCTAAACAGCCTCTGCTGTTTGTTCAGTGTGAAAGCCCGATGGGCAGGGCGGTGAAAAAAGTCCTGCAAACTGCTTTTTTGGAGCTGTGAAGGAGCGGTGTATTCACCGCTCCTGCCCATTGAAATCAATGGGACAGCGCGGCTATATAACGGCAATACCGCGGCTATAGCCGCGCTGTACGAGGGATTTTAACCCTTTTTCGGCCGCCAGCGGGGGTTAAAACCGCACCGCTAGCGGCCGAATACCGCTGCAAGAAATACGGTACAGCAGCGATAAAAATAGCGCTGTTGTACCGCCGACGCCCCCACCGCCCCAGTGTGAAAGGGGCCTTAGGGTGGTTCCAGTTTTGTATTTTTGTGGCAAGATTGGGATATCTGATATATTCATGGTATTAGTTATATAATTAGTTATATAAAATAGCAGAGTCCACAACATTTGCTGTATTAAAGCTGCTCTTCAGTAATTTTTTCATCTTTCCATCTATTAAATCTTCTGCCCTTGTCGTTTTAACTTTGGACAGTAAAACATTTTTTTCTGCCAGTAAATACCTTATACAGCCCACTTCCTGTTTCTTGTCTGGTCATTAGCCTAGACTTATGACATCATGCACACCTCTCTCACTCACGTGAGAGTTTGCCAGGAAGGGAGGGGGGGTGAGTCATAAGAGGGCCAATGAGTGCTGCAGAGCTGGAGGTGTGTTTGTGTAAATCCAGGAAGTGAACAGGCAGCATCTTCAGCTGCCCACAGTTAAAATGGATGCAGCCAGACTTGATGGAGGGAGATTTCTGCAGTACCTTGGTTTACGAGTAACACGGTTAACGAGCGCTTTGAAAGACAAGCAAGTTTTTTCTTTTTTAAATCCTGATTCGGTTTGCGAGTGTTGTCTTGCAAAACGAGCAGAATTCAAGCTAATGGGGTGTGCAGTACCGCATTTGGCCAGGGGTGCCGGTGACACCTGGAACGGTTAGGAGCCGTTCGGAAATACTCAGAATCACTCAGAAATACTCCGTTCCCGAGTTCAGCCGAGCTGTCCCCGAGTATTTCCGAGGCTCTCCGGCGCCCCAACCTCTGGTCACATGCGGTATTGCAATAGACATCAATGCGGAACAAATTATCTATGCTTCAATTGGCTTCTATGGGGAAACTCACTTTGATATACAAGTGCTTTGGATTACAAGCATTCTCCTGGAATGAATTATGCTTGTAATCCAAAATGCCACTGTATTGGCAAGTACAGAATCACAGTACATATAAAATAATATGCAAAGTGGTTGGAGGGAAGCTTCAGAACGGCAAAAATGCTTTTTACAGATTATGTGAGCAGACTGCAGTTCCTCTTTAAATACACGGCTCACAGACAAAAGATTATTAACCAGATGACTGCCAATGAAAAAAATGGCTCGCCTAAGGACAAATAAAAACCATCTTTTGCCAGTCCATACTGTAGGAAAGAGTGAACGTGAGAAGTTTGTTGGAAGCGCCAATCAGCGCGCTCTGCCTTTGAACACGTGATCCAAGATGGCGCCTGGAAGACAAACAGGAACTAAACAAAGTGCCCGCAGTTTTGGAGCTCGAAGCCGTCACTTTCCTCGTCCAATGAACAGGCCCGATCATTCCCATCGCTCGTAGTCAAGGTCACAAGTTCCACCCATCTACTGTTTTAAGTCAATCTGATGCCTGCGCTTTTCCCGTTGCCATAGCAATTTTAGGGCCACACCGCCCCATGCGTCGCTGCTGCCCGCTTTTATTTGTGAACAGTGGTTGGGAGCTTCCAGCTATATCCGCCTCCAGCCGCCCACAGGAGCCTCCCCCATCCAAGATGGCGGCGGGTGGGAATGGTGGCCTTTCGTTCTCCGGTGTGGTGAGCAACAGCGCCCCTAGCAATCGCGGTGGGACCGTGTCCACTTCGTACAACTACAGCGGAGGGGCAGCGGTTTCCTCTCCGGGGAACCAAACTGCATCGGCAGCGTCTTCTGCCGGGGCCTCGCCTCCAGCGGCTCCGCCTCCGCCTCTACCTGCGGCTGCCGGCCTCCTGCACAGAGAGCCCGTCTATAACTGGCAAGCCACTAAGACCACGGTGCGGGAACGCTTCACTTTTCTGTTTAACAACGAGGTGCTGAGTGACGTGCATTTCCTAGTCGGGAAAGGACTGGGCAGTCAGCGGATACCCGCTCATAGGTACAGAATCCTCCGGCTTCCAATACTACATTCTAGGCTTGTCACACCCACTCTGACTGCACAAGGCTGGGGTGACAAACACACACAGGGGGTCTGCATGCTGCTCATTGTGTTTGTGGATTACACAACTTCCTTCCATGTGCTCATGTCAAGGCAATTTACCACACCTCTGAAATGCGATCTGCAGTGGATCTCTTTTTAGGGGACCGTGAATAGGCAGCTGGGACATGATAGGTCGCTTTCCCATTGCCTGTTTTAACCCTGCGTTGTGCTACAAATGGGTGTGGTTGAGGTGCTACCTCCCCCTTTATGCTTGAAATGTGTCCCAGTCGGCAGCAATAACGTTTGTCGAGTGCAACATCAGCATGCGTACAACTCCATCCTCAGGGGTGCTGCTGCAGCTTAACCACTTCAGCCCTGGAAGGATTTACCCTCTTCCTGACCAGGCCAATTTTTTGTGATACGGCACTGTCGCTTTAACTGGCAATTGTGTGACACTGTATCCAAACACTTTATTTCCCCCCACAATTTATTTATTTATTTTTTTTTATGGCATTTGATCACCTCTGTGCTTATTTTTTTGCTCTTTAAACAAAAAAGTGATAATTTCCCCCAAAAAAGAAAGAATAGTGTTTTTTTTTTTTTTTCTGCGATAAAACATTTCCAAAAAGAAAAAATGTATTCTGCTTCATATATTTGGTCAAACAAATTGCAATAAGCGTATATTGATTGGCTTGCCCAAAAGTTATCGCGCCTACAAAATGGGGGATAGATTTTTGGCTTATTTATTTATTAGTAATTGCGGCGGTCAGATCAGACACCTAACTGACATTTTTGACACTTTTTTTTTTTTTTTGGCCAGCGACATTATTACAGTAATCCAGTGCTAAAAAATGTGCGCTGACATTGTACTAATGACACTAGATGGGAAGGGGTTAACATCAGGGTCAATCAAGGGGTTAAATGTGTTCCCTCAGTGTTTGTTCTAACTGGGGGACTGTGTGACTGGGGAAACACACAGATCTGTCTTCCTGCATAGCAGAAAGACAGGATCTGTGTGATCTGCCTTGTTTTACACAGGCACATGCCCGTTCTGTCACTATGGGGAAAGATCGCAGGTGGCTCTAAGTCCGCCGGACCTGCTCATTGGCTCACCCGCTGGCCAATGGGAGCTAGCGATGCATACTAGCACATTTTGACTTACTGACTGTGCCTATTCCTCTTTTTATGAGGTTTACTACTATTTGTTTTTACTCTCTAATCCAAAGGCTGATTGACCCCCCCCCCCCTTTTTTTTTTTTTTTTTTTTGAACATGTGACCAGCAGCAGAATACTAGAAACCTGCTCCTGCATGTTTCCCTGCAGACAGGCTGGGAAGGAGCTGGGTCATGTGACAGATGTACATTTTTTAGAAAAAAAAGTGTGTACAGTGGAACCTCGAATTACAAGCATAATCCATTCCAGGAGCATGCTCGTAATCCAATGTACCCGCATATCAAATTGAGTTTTCCCATTGAAGTCAATGGAAATGAAAATAATTAGTTCCGCATTGACTTCAATGGGATGAAATACCGTATGCGGCCAGAGGTGGGGGGTGCTGGAGAGCCTCGGAAGCGGGTGAAAAGGCACGAGGGACACTTCGTCTGACCTCGGAAAGACTCCCTTCACTAGCCTTTCCGAGGTTTGCCGAGGTCAGCCAAACTGTTATCTGTCCTTTCCGTGCATCTCCAAACAACGCTGATCGGCGACTTTCGGTTCTGCTCTGCTCCGGCGCCCCCCCACCTCAGGCCAAAAGCAGTACTGCACAATGCTTTTGGCCTGAATCCTGCTCGTTTTGCCGGACAACACTCAGAGTCAGGATTTTTAGAAATACAGTGCTCGGTTTGCGAAACGCTCGTTAACCGCGCTACTCGCAAACCGAGGTTCCACTGTGTGTGTATGTGTGTGTTATATATAAATTAAACAGTGAGGCTGATTTACTAAAGACAAATCTACCGTACACTTGCTCCACAGCTTAGTAAATAAGGAAAAGTTTCATTTTGCAAAGAATACTCAATCACATGCAAGGAAAATAAAAAAACATAATTTTTGCTTGCACATTAATGAGTTATAGAAATCGGCAGCGCTTCTCCTCAGATCTAGAGCAAATGTACTTGCAGCGCACAGAATATTTTGTCTTTAGTAAATCAACCTGCCTTTGTGTTTTAGTATCCCTTTAACTGAACAAGCTAGAAGCTGATTGGATACTATGCAGTTCTGCTCCAGATTCTGTCTGCCCTAGTTTTAGTCTAGGTTCGAACTGATGCTGAGTTGAATCTGTTTTTCTGGGCAATTTTGAGAAGCTCCAGTGCGAGTTGATTTGGTTCAGATACAACTCGAATGCGTTTTTGCTGCGATTTGGATGCAGCTGCGATCTCTCTATATGGTCCAGGGATGTGGGGTGAGGAACAGGGCAAGATTTGCACAAAATGTGTTGGAATTGTTACAGTAGAACAGATAAGTGATCTGCATGATGTTTCCATTCAAGTCTATGGAATTACAAATTGCAAGCTTGTACAGGACCCCTTTTAAGGCTCCATGCACACTAGCATTTTTTTTTTTTTTCCTGGTCCTAGACGTTGAAGCTCAAAAACACTAATAGCCTAAAGTAGTGTGCATGGACACATAGGATAACACGATTTAGCTTCTAGGAGCTTAAAAAAAACGCTAGTGCGCGTGGAACCTATAATCGCATCAGAGTCACACTGCATGTATGTGAACGGCCTCCATAGAAGCTTGTTATTTCACTTTTACGATTCCCTGTGTTCTGGAACGTATCAGAAATCACATCAGTGTGAACCAGGGTTTAGTAAATCTCCCCCACTGTTTTGCTAACTGTATGCAGAGCATACAAGGTGGTGATAGTATTTATTCAGTGCAATATATGTATGTATATATGTGTTCATAAAGTAGTCCTTTAAGGTGGCCTTTATACCTATGTATTATACTAACATACAGTTACAGTAAAGTACGTATTAAAGCAGTGCATGGTGTGTCACTTCTCTGTGCAGTAGTTTTTATTGGCATTCGTTTTGAACGGTACCCCAATGCAGAAGTACAGTAGGTGCTGATGGACCTGCACTGCAGTGAAAAAAAATAGCTTCTGGTCCAGTTTTTGTTGTGCTCTGATGTCTGACTCATACAAATTGTTGCAAGAGGGCCATGCTGCATAAATTCAGGGGTAATTCTATACTAAAGAAACACACGGGCAGCCTGTCGAGCAATGACAGGCTGCAATATGTAACGGCTGTATGCTGATCTATGCACAATTGATCAGTACTTGTGTATCGGAATGTATATACTTACTTGAATGCAGACTGTGTTTGGGGCAGCACATACAGTTGTGCTCATAAGTTTACATACCCTGGCAGAATTTGATTTCTTGGCCATTTTTCAGAGAATATGAATGATATTACAAAAACATTTTTCACTCATTGTAGTGTTTGGCTGAAGCCATTTATTATCCATCAACTGTTTACTCTTTTTAAATCATTATGGCAACAGAAACTACCCAAATGTCCCTGATCAAAAGTTTACATACCCTGGTGATTTTGGCCTGATAACACGCACACAAATTGACACAAAGGGGTTTGAATGGCTATTAAAGGTAACCATCCTCACCTGTGATCGGTTTGCTTGTAATTAGTGTGTGTGTGTATATAAAAGGTCAATGAGTTTCTGGACTCCTGACAGACCCTTGCATCTTTCATCCAGTGCTGCACTGACGTTTCTGGATCGTGAGGCATGGGGAAAGCCAAAGAATTGTCAAAGGATCTGTGGGAAAACGTAGTTGAACTGTATAAAGCAGGAAAGGGATATAAAAAGATTGCCAATCAGCAGTGTTGAAACTCTAATCAAGAAGTGGAAAATGAGGTGTTCTGTTGAAACCAAACCACGGTCAGGTAGCCCAACTAAAATTTCAGCCACAACTGTCAGGAAAATTGTTTGGGATGTAAAGATTAACCCACAAATAACTTCAGGTGAAAGACAGGACTCTCTGAAAACACAATAAGGAGCCACTTGAAGAAAGATGGGCTGCATGGTCGAGTCGCCAGAAGAAAGTCATTACTACGCAAATGCCACAAATTATCCTGCTTACAATATGCCAAACAGCACAGAGACAAGCCTCAAACCTTCTGGCACAAAGTCATTTGGAGTGATGAGACCAAAATTGAGCTTTTTGGCCATAAACGCTTCATTTGGAGAAGGGTCAACAAGGCCTATGATGAAAGGTACACCATTCCTACTGTGAAACACGGAGGTGGATCGCTGATGTTTTGGGGATATGTGAGCTACAAAGGCACAGGAAATTGGTCAAAATTGATGGTAAGATGAATGCAGTATGTTCTCAAAAAATACTGGAGGAACATTTGCATTCATCAGCCGGGAAGCTGCGCATGGGACGTAATTGGACACTCCAACATGACAATGATCCAAAACATAAGGCCAAGTCGACCTGTCATTGGCTACATCAGAATAATGTGAAGGTTCTGGAGTGGATATCTGTCTCCTGACCTCCAATATCATTGAGCCATTCTGGGGAGATCTCAAACGTGCAGTTCGTGCAAGACAGCCCAAGAATTTACAGGAACTGGAGGCTTTTTTTGCCAAGGGGAATGGGCAGCTTTACTATCTGAGAAGATAGAGAGCCTCAGAGCCACAGTTTCGGAGGCCATGAAATGTCCCCGAAATGACTTGGGACGATACCTTCGGGTGTCTACTTTCCAAAATGGGGTCATTGGGGGGGGGGGGGTTGTGCTATCTGGACATTTCAGGGCCTCCGAAACTGTGATGGGTAGTGCGGAGTGAAATTGCCATTCTCCGCCCTTAGAAAGCCTGAAGGCGGTGACTGGTTTTCCGAGTCGTGTACATGGCTAGGCTCCCAAAAAGTCTCACGTGTGGTATCACCGTACTCGGGAGAAGCAGTAGAATGTATTTTGGCATGTAATTTCACATATGCCCATGGCATATTTGAGCAATAGATCATTTAGTGACAACTTTGTGCCAAAAAAAAAAAGTTTGTAATTTTCCCGCAACTTGTGGCAAAATATAAAATATTCCATGGACTCAACATGCCTGTCAGCAAATAGCTTGGGGTGTCTACTTTCCAAAAAGGGGTCTTTGGGGGGGGGGGGTGAACTGTCCTGCCATTTTATTAACAGTAGAAGCTTATGTCCCACATCACCCACTCTTCTAACCATTTGAAGATAAAGCCCTTTCTGACACTTTGTTTACTTAAGAAAATATATATATTTTTTTTAACTAGAAAATTAATTTGAACCCCCAAACTTATTTTTTTTTTTTTTTAAAGCAAAAGCCCTACAGATTAAAATGGCGCGGGTGTTGCAATTTTTTTTTTTCACACAGTATTTGCGCAGCAATTTTTCAAATGCATTTTTTTGGGGGAAAAAAAACTTCTTTTTTTTTTTTTTTCTTTTTTGCACTAAAACACACTATTGCCCAAATGTTTGCTGACATAAGAGATTATCTTATGCTGAGTACATGGATAACAAACATGACATGCTTTAAAATTGTGCACAAATGTGCAGCGGTGACACACTACATACGTGTTTTTTTTTTTTTTTTTTTTTTTTTTTTTTTTAAAAGCCTTTAAAATCCTTTACAGGTTACCACTTTCAATTTACAGAGGAGGTCTACTGCTAAAATTACTGCCCTCGATCTGACCTTCGCGTCGATACCTCACATGCATGGTGCACCCCGAGGACGACCAAGTTCATTGTCATTGAATAGCGTGAACCGCAAGATCTACTCGTATCGTGTCCTGGTCATGGAGGCAGAGAACACGGGCGTATGGTGAATTGGGTCAGTGGACCAATATGACTGCAACTCACTTAGGCCCAGGAAGGAAACCGTAATACGTTTAAAATCTCTGGCAAGGGCCAACTGGGTATTGGCGGCGATGAATTGACCAGCATACAAATTGCTTTGGTCCACAACAGATCTATAGAGATCTGTGAAAAACGGCTAATGCTGTGCTGCAGCGGCTGGTCCGGAACTGGTTAATGACCCGGCCCTTTTTTTTTTTTTTTTTTTTTTTTTTTGTGATACAGCACTGCATCGCTTTAACTGACAGCTGTGGGGTCGTGCGACGCTGTACCAAACAAAATTTACGCCCCTTTTTTCCCCACAAATAGAGCTTTCTTTTGATGGTGTTTGATCACCCCTGAGGTTTTTTATTTTTTGCGCTATAAACAAAAAGAGTGACAATTTTTGAAAGAACAATATTTTTTAATTTTTGCTATAATATCCCACAAAAAAAGAAGAAAAAAAAATTCTTCATCCGTTTAGGCCAATATGTATTCTACATATTTTTTTACATTTAAAGTGGAACTAAACTGTATCTGAGGACCACAAACTGAAAATGCTATTTTGTTTAATATTCAAAGCAGACTCTCCTATCCATTCATGTCTCCATGCTTTATTTTTTTTTGAGAGATCACTTTGAAAAAACTCCCCTCCAAGCATTTCTGGTCATGGCCATCTTGAGTAAGGGCAGATGATTCATGTAGCATTTATTTCCTGGAATCCATCTACCCTTAGCTCAGGCATGCAGGCACAAGGGTATTCTTACATGAAAACCCTCCTGAAGATTCTTGTGATGTATGATATAATTTGCCTAGGCCTGTAAACCAGGAGGTAACTGAAGAACTGCAGGAAAACGGTTTAAAACAAGTAAATATGATATCCCTTCTATTAATATTGATAGTAGTGTTGGCTGACAGTTTAATTCAGCTTTAAATGCCCATACTTCTAGGTGGAGAGAGGAAGAGGCTTCCCTCATTCCTGCTCCTGCACTGTTGCGGGGGTTTGGGGTGTTTTTTTTTCTCTTGAAGCCCCTGCTTGTGGGCAGTCCCTCAACATCATTGCTTACAATGCAGGCAAATATTGTATTTGGTGGAAACAAGTGATTGTGGCATAGAGAGGGACTGGTCACATGGATAGAGGGAGCCTGCTGAAGTGCAGAATATGGTATTTATCAATCCTTAGATGTGGTGGCTTTGTGTGTGTGTGTTTTTTAGGATTCCCCCCCCCCCCCTCTGTTTTTTAAAGGATAAGTTCACCTTTTTAAATAGAAGGTGAGGTTGAAAAAAGACACAAGTCCATCAAGTCCAACCTATGTGTGTGATATGTCAGTATTACATTATATATTCCTGTATGTTGCGATCGTTCAGGTGCTTATCTATCTTTTGAAACTATCAATGCCCCCTGCTGAAATCACCATTTGTGGAAGGGAATTCCACATCCTTGCCGCTTTTATGGTAAAGAACCCTCTACGCAGTTTAAGGTTAAACCTCTCCCTTTTTTTTTAATTTTTTTTTTTTTTTTTTTTTTTATTATTTTAGTGAGTGGCCACGTGTCTTATTCAACTCCCTTCCACAAACGTTTTATCCCTATTGTGGGGTCACCAGTATGGTATTTGTAATTTGAAATCGCATCCCCTCTCGTGCGTCTTTTCTCCAGAAAGGAATAAGTTCAGTGTTCGCAACCTTTCCTCATAACTGTCTTCCAGAACCTTTATTAGCTTTGTTGCCCTTCTTTGTACTCGCTCCATTTCCACTACATCCTTCCTGAGGACTGGTGCTCAGAACTGGACAGGATACTCTAGGTGCAGCCGGACCAGAGTCTTGTTGAGTAGGAGAATTGTCGTTTTATCTCTGGAATTAATCCCCTTAGCAGGTTCAACAATGGCATGCAATGCCAAGCTGCTATCATCTACAAGGACCAATCAATCACCTATGAGGAGAGGGCGGGGCCAAGCCACGTCTCTGTCTTATGGATACATAGAGCTGGGCTTGGGAGTAAACACACACCAGTGCCCCCGTAGCAAAGGGTTTGCTATTGGGGGCACTGGTCATGGGGGAGGAGCCAGAAGCGGTAGCGGGTGACCTGTGAAGAATAGGATCGTTGCTGCTCTTCTTTCTGAACCTTTAATACCACTTTAAATGGTTTGTCATCCCTGTAAACTGATACAACTGGAAAAGAGCTTATTCTTTTGAAAAACAGACTTACTAGCCAGATCACCAGATGTAAAAAAAAAAAAGAGCGCCTAAGAAAGAGAGTTTTGAATTGATAAGCTGCAATATGTTTGCTTTTGGGTTTAATACTGCTAATTCCTTTCTCTTCTCGAGCACTCTGCACTAGATCGTTCCCTTCAGCAGAATGAACCAAACTCTTTGCACTTATTGCTGTTCCTGGTGGCATAATGTAATATTTGACAAATCTGGTACCAGGAGAAGCAACAACCAGATCTGCACTGTGACTACAGCGCCACAGTGTGTTGTATTGTGGTCCTGTTGTTTTTTAACTTCAGTCGTCTTACTGGCAAAGTAATACTATATTCTGTATTTCTGTTTTAAATTTGTTAAAATAAAGTTTGCTCAAAATTAACGGAATACATTTTTTACTTTTAACTGTTGCTTGTATGTATAGTCAGTTTTTAAAGAGTATGTAAAAAAAAAAAAGGTAAAATCATGTATTTTTTTTTTTTTTTACATTGTATTTTAATTATTTCTATCCTTAGAAGTTCCACACGTTTTAGGCTCCATGCACACTAGGCGCAGAAAAAACGTCAACGTTTTTAGCTTAAAAACACGGCATACAAGACACAAATAGAAAGCATATCATACAAAGTTTAGGTGAGTCTATGAGAGTTTAAGAATGTTTTAGTTTTATAGGCTTTTTTGCACTACACGCCCCTCTGCAAAAGTTTTACTCCCAAAATAACCAGAATGCATTTCACACTGCATTGCATTTTTACTAAAAAACGTTGAAACTTGACGTTCGGAGGAGATAAGAGGAGTTTAGGAGAGACTGATGTTTTTACAGCTCCTAATCTTCTCCAGAAAACGCAATAGAGAAGGGTTTTTTTTTTTTTTTTTCCTCCCTCTAAACGTCCCTGACAGAAAACGCCTGTAGAAGTCATATTGTGCAAAGACACATAGAACACAATAGAAGTGCTTCTAGAGGCAGGAGAAAAAAATGTCAAACGCCTGTAGAATCAACGTTTTAAGTCCAGTGTGCATGGAGCCTTAAGCTGGCCATACACTAGTGGTGTTTTTGTTGAAAGATTTTTGTTTTTAAGAGGTTTAATTTGATTTCTGAATTCTTCATGGTGTCAAATCGGCGTTCATTTTCAACCACAGTAACAAGAAAATTTAAAAGAGCAGGATGGAAAATTTTTCTTTAACACATTTTTAACTGTGAGATATGTGTTGGATATATGAGCGAACATCATAAAAGGAGATTTTTCATGTAAGCCCACAACCACTTGTTCCTTCCCAGACTTAGATGGGGTAGGTGGAACACTTTGGTGGGGGTGGGTCAGCCACGCCTCTTGACCCTTGACCCCTGGGGACATGCCTTCTGGCCTTTGGAGCAGGTCCCTGTTCCAATCTCTGAGTCCTAACCTTGTTCTTCAAGGAAAAACCCTAACGGTAATGCATACCATTGTTTGTATTACTATTACAACACTGATTGTTAGAAAATTATAGAATTAAAAAGCCACGATGCTCTAAAAGCTTAATTATCAATAGTTTTCTCCATATTGTTAAGGTTGAGCCCTTGTTTAAAAAAAAAAACTCCAGGCAAATGGTTAAAGCCCAACTGTGCCCACTCTGCAAGGGTATTGCTCATTTATGTCAAGGGGGAAAAATAAGATTTAGGCTGGCCATACATTATACAATTTTCTTGTTCAATTTCCTATTAGATTTACCTTCAACTATGTAGTGCAAGGGCCTGCCTGATAACATACAAAAGTGTTGGATTTACCAAAACCTATGGTTTTGGTAAATCCTAAAGGAAATTTGTACAAGAAAATTGTGTATGGCCAGCCTTGCTTGCCTGATCCTCTACTCCTCAAACTCCACTAGTCTAGGGTCCTGGTGTCCAACACCAGAGTAGGGTCCATAGCTGTGCACTGGATGTGAGGATGCAGAGGGACAGTCCACCTTTGGCTCATGAGGGAACACCGCTTGTTGGGGAATAGAGAATCGGGTAAGTAAAACAGTTTTTCCTCTCCCTTAGACAATTCAAGCTACTAACCCTATGACCTCTTTCACACTGAGGCAGTTTTTAGGTGTTTTATTGCTAAAAATAGCACCTGAAAACTGCCACTCGAGCTGGGGTGGTGCACTTGCAAAGACAGGGAAAAAATCCTACAAGCATAATTTTTGGGGCGGTGTATACACCACTCCCACACCGCCCCTGCCCATTGGAATGAATAGGCACCGCTTCCGAAGCACCTGAAAAGCGCTTCGGAAGTGCCGCATCACATTAAACGAGTGCCGCTTTACCGCTAATGCTGCCACCGCCCCAGTGTGAAAGAAGCCTAAGGCCCCTTTCACACTGGGGCGGTTTGCAGGCGTTATTGCCCTAAAAATACCACCTGCAAACCGCCCCAAAACAGCCTCCGCTGTTTGTTCAGTGTGAAAGCCCGAGGGCTTTCACACTGAAGCGGTGCGCTGGCAGGAGAATAAAAAAATCTGTCAGCCGCATCTTTGGAGCGGTGAAGGAGCGGTGTATTCACCACTCCTAAACCGCTCCTGCCCATTGAAATCAGTGGGACAGCGCGGCAATACCGCGGCTATAGCCGTGCTATACGAGTGGATTTAACCCTTTTTCGGCCGCCAGCGGGGGTTTAAAACCGCACTGCTAGCGGCCGAATACCGCGGTAAAACAGCGCTAAAAATATCGCTGTTTTACCGCCGACGCCCCCTACCGCCCCAGTGTGAAAGGGGCCTTATGGTGCCCGCACAGCCCCACTGCAAGGGATAATAATTTTATTTATTTTTTTATTTGCCCAAGGTTGGGCTTCAAATGCTTAATTAAAATGTGTGAATATATGTATGCCAGCTGAACAGCGGACTTTCAACATCTGGGGCTGACTGTTAAAATGCAATAGCTGCAGCGGAAGATTTGTGTTTCTGTGTATCATAGAGGAATCTGAAAATAACTGTATGACCAACTTTATACTGCCCAGCATGACTGGTGACCTGACTTTCTCTGCTACAAGTAAATAGTACAGTTAGGTTAACTCCAATCCTAACCTGTGGATTGACAACTGGAATACTTTGGCAGCTCTGCTCACACTGCTGTCTGCATGTTTTTTGTCATTACATGCACAAGTAGCATATCTGCTTGGCTGCTAGTATTTCTTTTCTACCAGTCTGTACTGCTGTAACAGTTTTAAATCGCTCAGAATCTCTAACACTATAGCCTAATCTGAATCTGAGGGTCTTGTCATGAAAAACTGTACCCAATGGAAATGTTTAACTTTTTTAAATGTTATTAAACAGGTAAACATTACATTTTTGCTCAGACTATCTACTGATAAAGGTGATGCATGTAAAATGTGCGCCTCCAGTTTTTTAACAAAAATATTAATAGATGTAATGTATTGTGGTAAAGGTAAACACACCCTTTGCCCCTGATGCTGGTGTTGCATCTTACACTAGAAATGTCTTCTTATAGGCAGGCATGCTGGGAAATTGCCTGCCGGTCTCTGACATTAAAGTAGAACTATAGGCAAAACTTTTTTTCTTCCTTTTTTTTTTTTTTCCTTCTTTTTTTTTTTTTTCTTCTTTCATTTTGCATAGAGTAAGGGAGGGTTATAACCCTCTGTCAGGGTGTGTTTGGGTTTATTTTCCCAGCTATGTCCCTTTTCCGAGATTCCCCTTCACTTCCTGTCCCATAGCCAAACAGGAAGTAAGAGGAAATCCCTGCAAATTAAGGGAACCCCAGGTCACCAGCACTAGTGTCCCCTTTGGAAGATTTCCCCTTTATTACTTTTCTGGGAACAACCCAGAATTAGGGATTTTCTTTTACTTTCAATAAAAATGGTTACGTGGGACAAATGGAGAGGGTGAATTTCTCGAATGGGTACAAGGAAAGCAATTAAAAAAACCTAATAGGTGTTGTGATTCCTCTCCACTCTGTCCAAAAAAAAAAGTTAGATATACTTTCATTTAGGGAAAAATATTTTGCCTACACCACCTCCCATGTAAAATCGTTTCAGTTGCAAGATGTTTGTGGAGTTTCTTTCAAAAATTTTTCGTATTCAAATGTCCCTGTACAACATTTCAATGGGGTTCAAGTCAGGGTTTTGACTAAAACAAGTAATAACCCTTTACTTCTTCTTTTTTGAGTCCATGCTTAGTGGATTTCTAGTGTGGTTAGTTAGGATTGTCATGTTGAAAGATCCATTTCCGGTTCAGCTTCAACTTTTAGACAGATGGTGCCACATTCTCATCAAGCATGTTTATCCACTTTAAAGCCAGGCCTTTTTCTGACATTTGTTTACAAGTACAAATCTGTATTTTTTTGCTAGAAAATTACTTGGAACTCCCAAACATTATTATTATTATTATATTTGTTTTTCTTTCTTTCTTTCAGCAGAGAACCTAGAGAATAAAATGGCAGTCATTGCAATATTTTTTTATGTCGCGCTGTATTTGCACAGCGGTCTTTCAAACGCAATTTTCTCTCAAACTTCTTGGCCTCCAAGATTCTGTTCTATCCTGCTTCTCCTACCTATCCCAGTGCTCCTTCAGTGTTTCCTCCTTTCCTCCCTTCCTCACATATCAACATGGATGTCCCACCACTTCCTTTAAACTAAATCTCTCTAAAACCGAGCTGGTAATATGCCGCCCCTCTTCCCTCCATGACTTTTCCTACAAACTTAATAATGCAGCCATCCATCCCTCCCCTCATGCTGTGGTACTAGGTGTAATCCTAGACTCTGAACTCTCCTTTCAGCCCCAAATCCAATCGTTGTCAAAGGCTTGTAGACTTAACCTCTAACATCTCTAAAATACGCCCCTTTTTACCTAATGAAACCACCAAGCTACTCGTCCACTCCCTTATCTCTCGCCTTGACTATTGCAACTCCCTTCTCATTGGCCTACCTCTCTATAGGCCATCCCCTCTTCAGTCTATTGTGAATGCTGCTGCCAGACTTATCTACCTTTCCAACCACTCAGTGTCTGTCACCCCTCTCCGCCAATCCCTACACTGGCTCCCGATCGCCCAGCGAATTAAGTTCAAACTACTAATCGCAACATACAAAGCCATTCACAACTCTGCACCAAGCTACATCACCAATTTAGTCTCCAAATATCACCCAAACCGTCCTCCCGTTTTCCTCTCAAGACACTCTCAAGCTCCCTTGTCTCCTCCTCCCATGCTCGTCTCCAGAGCTTCTCCCATCCTCTGGAACTTTCTACATCAACCTGTCCGGCTATCTCCTACTCTAGCTGCCTTCAGGCAATTCCTGAAAACTCCAGGCTTCCCTGAAGAGATATCACTCCTCCAACTAATGCTTTAAAATTGTGCACACTCGTGGAATTGCTTTAAAAACAACTGTACTTAAAAATCTCCATAGGCAACGCTTTCAAAATGTTTACCGGTTACCTCTTTAGACTTGCAGAGGAGGTCCTGTGCTACGTTCGCGGCAATACCTCACGTGTGGTTTGAATACCTTTTACATATGCGGGCACGACTTGCATATGCGTTTGCTTCTGCTCGCAAGCACGGAGGGATGGGACGCTTTTAATTTTTTTTTATTTTTTTTTTATCGCTTTTATTCCTATTACAAGGAACGTAACCATCCCTTCTAATAGAAATAAGCATGACAGGTCCTCATTATTGAGAAATCTGGGGTCAAAAAGACCCCCAGGTCTCTCATTTACCCTTTTTTTTTTTTTTCTTAAAAAAAAAAAAAAAAAAATCCTGTCTATCTGTCCGAGAACTAGAAGTGATGTTGGAGGTCGCTCTGGCCCTCCAAGGGCATGGAGCCGAGCAGGGGCTATCTTGCCCTCACTCAACTTCCTGCCTAGCCATCGGCCACATCAGATCAGTTTCCGGGCTTACCAACGGCTCGGGTATGCTCGAAAAATGACCAGGAAGCGATGGCAGGGGGGCATCGCTGCTATAAAAGTGATCTCGCTGCGAGTCCGCCGCTGGGACCACTTTTATTTGAAAGCCGGCCGCCTAAGGGAAAAAACAATACCGGGGTTATGGCAGCTAGCTGCTGCCGTAACTACAGTATTGTCAAATTCATGATGTACATTTCCAGTTAGGCAGTCGGCAAGTGGTTATGGATACGTGATATGCAGAATTAATAGTTGACTCAATTACTTAAAGCTCTTCAGTCCCTAAGGCAGCAAAAGCTACTCCTATCATACCCTTTCCACCGCCATGCTTTACATTTGGTCTTCTGAAATGCTGTCTTCGGCTTGCACTAAATGTGTGTACTGTAACTATGGCCAATTTTGTCTTAGGGGGACAGGGGGTAGCTGAACACAGTGTGGGGTGTGTATTTTTTTTTTTTTTGTTTGTTTTTTACCACGTCAGCCCCGGAAGATTTGGCTGCTCAATGACCGCGGCACTTTTTGCGATACGGCACTGTCGCTTTAACTGACAATTACATGGTCGTGCGACGCTGTACCCAAAAAAAATTGACGTCCTTTTTTTCCCACAAATAGAGCTTTCTTTTGGTATTTGATCATCTCTGTGGCTTTTATTTTATGCGCTATAAACAAAAACGAGCAATAATTTAAAAAAAAACAAACATATTTTGTACTTTTTCCTATAATATCCCCAAATTTTTTTTTTTTTTTTTTCAGTTTTTAGGCCGATTTATGTATTCTTCTACATATTTTTGGTAATAAAAATCGCAGTAAGCATATATTGATGGTTTATGCAAAGGTTATAGCATCTACAAAATGGGGGATAGATTAATGGTGTATGTATGTGTATGTATGTATGTATGTGTGTGTGTGTGTGTGTGTGTATATATATATATATATATATATATATATATATATATATATATATATATATATATATATTCTATCATTTTTGGAACGATTGACAATTATACAGCGATCAGCGCTAAAAAAATGTACTGATTACTGTATTAATGTTACTGGCCGGGAAGGGGTTAACTGTGTTCTAACTGTAGGGGGAGGGGACTGACTACGTAGATGATGGATCATGGTTCCTAGCTATTAGGAACTCATGATCTGCATCTCCTCTCAGAACAGGGATTTGTGTGTTTACACACACACGTCCCTGTTCTGCCGCTTGTGCCTGCGCGCGCCTGCTATCCTGGTTAAAGGAGCCGACGTACAGCTACGATGGCTCGCGGGATCGTGCCAACCTGCCTCAGTATAATAGAAGTACATCTTCGCCAGCACACCATGGATCAGCAGACAAGGTTGTCCAAAAAAGGTTTTTTAATCGAAAATGGTCACATCACAAGGGGGGTGCAACGTTTCGGGGCCGCGCAGGACCCCTTCGTCAGGCAAGTGACGAAGGGGTCCTGCGCGGCCCCGAAACGTTGCACCCCCCCTTGTGATGTGACCATTTTCGATTAAAAAACCTTTTTTGGACAACCTTGTCTGCTGATCCATGGTGTGCTGGCGAAGATGTACTTCTGTTTGATGCTTCCAGAACCCAACTGGTAATCGTTACAGCACCCGTTAATGCTCTATGCCGGGAACGTGTGCGACTGGAATATTGAATTGCCTCAGTATAATGACGGCGGCTGGTCGGCAAGTGGTTAACCGTAACCACTTCAGCCCCAGAAGGATTTACCCCCTTAATGACCAGGCCATTTTTGCGATACGGCACTGCGTTGTGTTTTTAACTGACGATTGTGCGGTTGTGCGACGATGTACCCAAACAACTGGTGTGTGTGTGTGGGGGTTTTTATTTTTTATTCTATATTATTATTTTTTTTTTTTTTTTTATGTGCTATAAACAAAAAAAGACTGATAATTTAGAGAAAAAGATGTAAAATTTCTGCTATAATGCATACCCCCAAAAAAATATAAACAAATTTAATCATCAGTTTAGGCCAATATGCATCCTACATATTTTTAGTAAAAAAAATTGCAATAAGCGTATATTGATTTGGCAGAAAATTTAATTAAGGTGAAGAAAAAAAAGATGGGCTCCGTATGCATAGTCTCTCTAAGGCAGCCTTTCTCCATGGTCAAAATGTAAAAGCCTATTTCTCTGCTCTTTATTTAAAGGACTGCAATCTTGACCACTGGTTTATACTGCCACCTGCAAAAGTAGGATACTGGGTACTAACACAAAGAAATAAAGCAGCCTGGGGGCAGCTCCTGATTGTTGCCAACCCCCCCTTCTGCTCACATAGCCTCAGTTTATTGCCTAGTGTTCAGGATTCTGTGATACTAAAGTCTCGTGTTTGTTATTTTTAAAGAAAAATAAAAAAACATACTTGCCTGCTCTGTGCAGTGATTTTGCACAGAGCAGCCCCGATCCTCCTCTTCGCGTCCCTCGCGCTCCTGGCGAGTGCCCCCACAGCAAGCAGCTTGCCATGGGGGCACCTGTGTTCATTCAGACATGGAGCTACGGTTCGGCCCCGCCCCCTCTCTCATTGACTGACTTTGGCGGGAGCCAATGGTGCCGCTGCTGTGTCTCAGCCAATCAGGAGGGAGAGTCCCGGACAGCCGAGACACTTGTGCATGTCGCTGGATCAAGATGGGTCTCAGGTAGGTATGAGGGGGGGCTGCTAAACACAGGGTTTTTTTTTTTTTATCTTGATGCATAGAATGCATTAAGATAAAAAAAACTTCTACCTTTTAGAACCACATTAACCACTTAAGGACCAGCCTCGTTTTGGATTTTAGGTGTTTACATGTTTAAAACAGGTTTTTCTGCTAGAAAATTACTTAGAACCCCCAAACATTATATATGGTTTTTCTTCTAACACCCTAGAGAATAAAATGGCAGTTGTTGCAATACTTTTTTTTGCACCGTATTTGCGCAGCGGTCTTAAAAGCGCACTTTTTTTGGAAGAAATTCACTTTTTTGAATAAAAAAAAAAATAAGACAACAGTAAAGTTAGCCCAATATTTTTTTTTTTTTTTTTTTTTTTTTTTTTTATATTGTGAAATATAATATTACGCCAAGTAAATTGATACCCAACATGTCGCGCTTAAAAATTGCGCCCGCTCGTGGAATGCTGTCAAACTTTTAACCTCAAATCTCCATTGGCGATGTTTAAAAAATTCTACAGGTTGCATATTTTGCGGTACAGAGGAGGTCTAGGGCTAGAATTATTGCTCTCGCTCTGCCAGTCGCGGCGATACCTCACATGTGCGGTTTGACCACCATTTTCATATGTGGGCGCTACTCGTGTATGCGTTCGCTTCTGTGCGCAAGCTCGTCGGGACGGGGGGGGGGGTTTTAAATTTTTTTTTCTTTTTTACAATATTTTATTTTTACATTGTTTTTAGAAAAAAAAATAAAAAAATTGTCACTTTTATTCCATTACAAGGAATGTAAACATCCCTTGTAATAGAAAAAAGCATGACAGGTCCTCTTAAGTATGAGATCTGGGGTCAAAAAGACCTCAGATCTCATATTTACACTAAAATGCAATAAAAAAAATAAACTGACATTGAAAAAAAATATGCCTTTAACGTTTTTACGTCGCCTCCGCCCAGCAGTGTCATGGAGACGAGTGGGCGCCATCTTAGCCTCACTCGTCTCCAGGCACACCACAGGGAAGGACGCGACCGCCCTCTCCCGCCACCGATTAAAAATGATCTTGCGGCGAATCCGCCGCAGGGACCACTTTTATCTGAAAGCCGGCCGCCGCACGAAAACGGGGTTACCGGACATACATCGTCGTGCGGCGGTCGGTAAGTGGTTAAGGCAGGTAAGGCCAATTGTCGAAAGGCATTTTCTCCCTTTTCGGTCTCTCCAAGTGGAGAGACCGAAAAAAGGGTTCTGGCTTTTCTTTGGTGTGAAGTGCCATCCAAGGTGGTTCGCTTTTCAGAGTGGTACATATGCAGCTGACAGCCTGAATGCGCCCATTCATCAGACAAAAATACAGTAAAGTTAAAACCTCTTGTGAAGCCTTTCAAGGAGCAAACTGTTGTGCATGTGGGGTGTCTGTTCTGTTATAGTGGCTATTGTCTGTATGATGATTAACCGCTTGCCGACCGGCTCACGTCGATATACGTTGGCAGAAGGGCACGTACAGGCATATTAATGTACCTGTACGTTGCCCTTTTAGGAGGTGGCTTGCGGGCGTGCGCCGTGAGTGTGATTGCGGGTCCCGCAGATTCTATGTCCGCGGGGATACCTGCGATCGTCTCACGGAGAGGAAGAACGGGGAAATGCTGATGTAAACAAGCATTTCCCCGTTCTGCCTAGTGACACTGATCACAGCTCCCTATAATTGGGAGCAGTGATCAGTGTCGTGTCACACACAGCCCCCCACAGTTAGAATCATTCCCTAGGACACGCTTAACCCCTACAGCGCCCCTAGTGGTTAACCCCTTCACTGCTAGTCACATTTACACAGTAATCAATGCATTTTTAATCGCACTGATCGCTGTATAAATGTGGTCCCAAAATAGCACCAAAAGTGTCCGATCTGTCCGCCATAATGTCGCAGTCACGATAAAAATTGCTGATCGCTGCCATTACTAGTAGAAGAAAAAAATAATAAAACTATCCCCTATTTTGTAGAAACTATAAACCAATCAAACGCTTATTGTGATTTTATTTATTTACCAAAAATACGTATCAGCCTAAACTGAGGAGGGAAATTTTTTATATATATATATATATATATATATATATATATATATATATATATATATATATATATATATATATATATATATATATATATATATATATATATATATATATATATATATATATATATATTTTTTTTTTTTTGGGGGGGGGGGGGGATAGCAAAAAGTACAAAATGCTTTTTTTTTTTTTTTTTTTTCAAAATTGTCACTATTTTTTTGTTTATAGCTCAAAAAATAAAGACCGCAGAGGTGGCAAATACCACCAAAAGAAAGCTCTATTTGTGGGGAAAGAAGGACGACAATTTTGTTTGGGTGCCACGTCACACGACCGCGCAATTGTCAGTTAAAGCGACGCAGTGCCGAATCGCAAAAAGTGTTCTGGTCTTTTGCCAGCCAAATGGTCTGGGGCTGAAGTGGTTAAAGCCCTGCAAGGACTAATAGCCTTTGGAGCTTTGTTCATATCCGTATGATCTAAGGGCATTCTTATCAGTATGGTCAAGTTTTTGCAAAATTAGGTTGGTGACTGTTTCCTATAGTTTCTTAAGAATATAAGATTATAAATGTTAACCAGCCTGTCAATATTGTAAAGTATACTTGAAAATTGACCTTTTTGACTACAGTGATCTCCACATGAGACAGATTTTGTGAATGGGCAGTGTTCACTCAGCTACCAGTGATGGTTTAGGGACTTTTGGCTGCATGTTGTAAATGGGAGGGCCTCATTAGTAGTTTGTATTTGGTTGCTGGCATAGATGTGAGATGAGGTTCCTGGAGCTAAACCATCACCTCTAGCAATAGGGATGATATCTGGGGCTCTCACTTGCTCAGGCTCCCTGGGTACCTGTGACATCAAGCATTAAGTTTGAAATTGCTTTTGGAAATGTTAGCATTAAGGCTGGGTTCCCCCGCATCCAATTCGCATAGCAGGAGAATGTGACCGGCTCTCTATGGATCTCTGCGGAGCGTACTGCACTGCTGTGCGTCTTTTGGCTCAGTTTCATGGCTGAATTCAGGCGCAGATTTGGCTCTGAGGGAATGTTGTGAGTTGGGCTGGGTTCATACTGGTATGACATACGCTCCGACTTGGGGAGAACATGTCGCATGACGTGTGTAAATCAATGATTCCCTTTGAGAGCCGTCTTAATGGGTCGACACAAGTCAGTCTGACTTTGAAAAAGGTTCCTGCACTACTTTGGTACGACTTTGGTTCTACTTCAGCCCATCGAATATCAGTAAAGTTGCATCCTTGTCCTAACCATCCGGCTTGTGACATCCGACATGGTGATTGCAGCAGTAAAAGGAAATTATCTCACACTGGAATTGTTTTGATTGGTCAAAGGACAAGTCAGACTATCTCAAAGTCTGAACAAAATTTTATCTTGTTTATTCAAGTCGGATGGAAGTAGGACCCATGTTGCAGGGCAAAGTAGGATGAATCGTACAACAGTCGTGTCGTACCAGTGTGAACCCAGCCTTAAAAGTAAGGCAGGGCATGTGGGTCGCGGGAATACAGAACTATCTGCACTTCTGTGACCTGTATTCAGCTGACAGAGGGCTACTAAAGTCAGTTGTCGACTAACGTCACTCAGCCTGTCCAGACTCTGGGGGGGGATCCCGACTGTCGGATCCACCCGGATGCCTGACCGACAGCAGGCTCAGCTTCTCAGCATGCTGCTGAGAGCCTGAGCGTCGCTCCTACCACCTCCAAAGCCTGGTGCTCCAGTGAGTGCTTGAGGGGCAGAGCAGAGAACTGGTGACTGACCGTCACCAGCTCTCTACTCACTGAAGTCTGAGAAATGAGCGACCAGCTGTCTTTGAACACTCAGTTCTTTGGTCTTAGAGGTGGCAGGGGACCCACCCAGGTAAGGTATGAACGTGTTTTTTTTAAATCTATTTGTTTTTTGCATCTCTTTTTAAAATGAGGATTTGACTTGGTCTACTGGCAGATTGCAGGGGAGCCCTTGTGGGCCAGGTCAAGAAACTGTTCATTAAGTGGTGAAATACCGTGAGTTGGTCCTGTCGATGGCAAGAACTATTGCTTCAGAGGGAATATTGAATGTATAGATTCTAGTGGTTTAGGTGGCAATTTAGAGGGTAACTCCACTTTCGTAGAGCATATACAATTGCGACTCAAGTCCTATTGTAAATGAATGTTACTAAAAATGAACTTTCCTTTTCAATCTGCAGCTCTAATTTTTTTGTAAAATGCAATATGGCTACCTGGAGGTGTTCTGTACACAGAATGTGTACAGAACGCCCCCAGGAACATAATTTCCTGCTTGTGTGATTGGCTTCACTGTTCTCAGAAGTATACAATAAGATGCAAGTCAGACTTCAGACATAGCCTGCAACAAAAATCGAATTTTTTGAGATGTACTCCCAATAGGAAATCACGCCTAAAGGGATGTAGACCCTGCAATTTTCTTCATTAGAGCCCTGCTGGTACAGCAGCTGATTGATAATTATAACACCATCCCCATTGGATGCATTTACCACATGGACACATACAAGCAGTGATTTCTTCAGAATAACTAAAGGTAGGAATATGCAACAAAGTTTGTTAAAATCCTTGTAATGTGCATAGATTACCAAGAGGAGAATGGTGTTGTGTGTTTTTGATATATTATTTTATTTTTATTTTTTTTTTCTCCACAAAGGTGGCGTTACTCTTTAACTTTCAGATGGTGGAAGGTATCTGTCTCTAATCCTGGAGCGATATGTCAAATCGCATGCCAAATCGGCAGCTATTGCCGGCAATGACACCCTCTGAAGTGGTGCGGCGCCGCACTGATTCCCAAAACTAGTTCTTGTGCTACTTTTGGCCACTTTGGGGGGCGATTTGTTTAGACATCTGTGCAGGAACCTGCACAGATGTCTGTCAATTCGCTGCTGAAGTCGGACTGCATTGCCGGGTTGAAATTGTGCGAGTTAAGCTGAACTCGCACGATTTCTAACCCACAGCAATATTAACCTAGGCTAAAGGTTGATGGGGGGGGTGTTACTGTTGTTAAAAAAAACTTTGCTCAATACCATGATAAAGATGGGTTGAGCCACACTTAGATGTCAGACCACAACATACAGGGATTTGCAAGGTAATGCTGACATATAATTACACACAGGTTGGACTTGTGTCTTTTTTTTTCAACTTCACCTACTATATGTAAAGTCTCCGATTTTTTTTTTTTTTTTTTCTGCCCTTCTGTGACAAGTCCTCAACTGACTCAAGTCCTGTGAGTGCCCTAACCTATATATCTATCGATTAGCTAATCTCTCACACATATGCATATATTTATTATTAATAATAATATTTTTATCTACTGTGTTCTGTCAACCACGAGTGGCAGACTTGATGCCTGGGCATCCCATAAGGCTCTACCCACCCAACATGCACAGCAGCTGTGAAATTAAAGCAGTAGTAAACTCCGCTTTGGTGACTTGTACCTGCGGGTAGGCTTATAATCAAGCCTACCTGTAGGTACAAGAAATATCTCCTAAACGTGCACTATTTAAGAGATATTCACTATTTCTGCAGCTGGTGATTTCACCGGCACATGCATGCACACTACGCTCTGAATGGACTGCATATTGAGAGTCCTATCCATTCAGAGCACTGTGCCATGATCGTGCCTCATGTGCAGGAGTGATTTCATCGCATCTCCGCTATTCAAACAGCTGCATACCTGGAAGGAAGGATTCCAAGGTAAAGATTGAAGCCCTGTTAGCGATGACAGTGCCACTGGAGGGCTTAATTTTTAAGGCAAGTCTTTCATAATGTGCTAGTAAGTGTTGCATGCCTGCACGTTATGCCACTGACTTGCAGGGAGAAATTTGTGTATAATGTAAATATTATATATATTTTTTCTGCCTCTACTACCACTTTAAATTGAAGAGTCGGAGCCTGATGGTGATGCTAGGAGACTAGCTCCTATCAGGTCCCCCTCATCTGTGATTTCTGCCATTAACCAAAAATGGGCATTACCCTATTTGGGTAACAATATTAGCCAATGTCTCTGCCCACTTTGTTTAGATTCAGCTGTATTGGGGATGTATTTTTGGTTGCTAGGATTGCCAGTGACAACCCACGAGGCTCTGAGCAGAAGGTTATCACGTTCATGACAGCTTACCAGTGCCCAATCCCTGCTCTTTAGTACAGTAGCCCCACTCTGACGCTGGCATTTCTCTGTATGTCAACTCAGAGTTGGTCTTAATTTATGCCAGTTTCCTTATCTGGGAACTGGCATAAGTAATTTTTTTTTTTTTTTTTTTTAATGGTTTGCAGCCATATTGAAACATTCTTAAAGTAGCTCAGCTAAAAACTCCCTGAATCTGGTGTAAAACTGTTATAAAACTGTCGTAAAGGCTTTCCTTGGGTGCAGAAGGTTATAGGACCATACTGCCAGAATAGTGTCACAAATGCTTCATTGACTCGCCCCTATATATTTTCTGAAAGCAGAGACCGTAGAGCATAAAATAATGGTAGTTGCAATCAGTTAATTGATAATTGTGCTACTGTTTGTAAAAATATGCATTTTAATTAAAAATAACTCAAATTGTAGTGCACACAACGAAATACCTATTTTTTGGGGTAAAATATCAAAGATGTGTGTAGAAAATGGACAGCAGGATCAGAGACTTCTAAGCCCTTATGTGATCGCATAGTTAAGGTGATATAGGTTCTCTTTAAGGGGAACTGGACAGGTTGTAGGGTCAACTAACACCCTACACTCTGCCCACCATCCCCTGATCCCTGCTGCACTTCCATGGGTGATTAACTGTCAGTGCCCATGCAGTCGGTGTAGCAGTCCAGGGATTTGAAATCCCCAAGCTAGTATTCCTTCTTTCTGTAGGGCTTCCGGGATGAATCATAGCAGGGCTGGCTCTTTAAGCTGCTACTGTAGTGAACCTATTGTTGCTTGATTCACCTATGTACGACGAGCAACGCATGCATTGCCACTGGGTGCTTTACAGGTGCAAAGCAGAGGTCCACCTATCGGGGAGCCCATACTTGAACAAGGGGGAAGATTAGCCTGTCCAAAGTGGGTGAAGTCTTCGGCGGGTCCCACAGTATCCCTTAGAAGGAACTGATATGGTAAGTGGGCATGCCATTTAAAAACTGTTATCTTTTGGCTTCTAATTGGGAACTTGGTTTTCATTTTTCTTCTCTGCCCCAGTTGCTGTCTGCAGCCTGGACAGGGAATATGGGTATACACTGGTGCCTGTATATTGCAGCAGCATTTGACTGCCATTTTATTTACCACTGTGTGCTTTAATAGGTAGATGCCACATCCATATTACCCCTTTTGATTTAAACCTATACAGATATGCTGTGCACAGGTCAAGACCCCATCTTGACTTAAGGTGTGCATGTTTGACGCCAAATCGTCTAGTACTATTCACACGTTGTCATTTTCTGCTGGTGCATAGACTGGAGGACATAGTCTATACATATATTTGCCCTTAGCTGGATTAGAAAGAATATTGTAGGCCTTCTTGTCAAGTTTTATGGTAGTATAGGACTTTTTTTAATTTTTTTTTTTTTTATATAAACTTTTTTTTTTTTTTTTTTTCAAACCTGTCATACTTGTCTCCTCTGTGTAGTTGGTTTTGCACAGACTGGCCCGATCCTCCTTTTCTGGGGTCCCTCAGCGGCGCTCCTGGCTGCTCCTCTCCTAGAGTGCCCCGTTGGAGAGCCGCTCTCTCTCCTGGGGCACTTGTGCGGGAGCGCTCCCGTGTCTTGTTGCTGCATCACAGGAAGGAAAAGGAGGGGCTCTGGGGGGGCTGCTGCATCGCAGGAGGTTTTTCACCTTAATGCATAGAATGAATGCATTAAGGTTAAAAACCTCAACAGTTTACAACCCCTTTAAGTCCAGTCCTTGTCACTTTCAATAGTCTGCCGTCATCTCTCTTCAGGATCCACCTGTGGTAAATTCAGTTGATTGGACATGGTTTGGAAAGGCACACGTGTGTGTGTGTGTGTGTGTGTGTATGTAATATATATATATATATATATATATATATATATATATATATATATATATATATATATATATATATATATATATATATATATATATATATATATATATATATATTGTGTATATGTATATATTTTAATATATTAGTCCCACAGTTAACCGTGCATGTCGGAGCACAAACCAAACCATGAAGTCCAAGGAATTGTCTGTAGACCTCCAAGAGAGGATTGTATCGAGGCACAGATCTGGGGAAGGGTACGGATAACCTTTTGCAGGTCCCAATGAGCACAGTGGCCTCCATTACATGGAAGAAGTTTGGAACCACCCGGACTCTTAGATCAGGCTGCCCAGCCAAACTGAGCGATCAAAAAAGGGCCTTTAGTCAGGGAGGTGACCAAGAACCTGATGGTCACTCTGACAGAGCTCCAGCATTCCTCTGAGGAGAGGAGAACCTTCCAGAACACTTGTCTCTGCAGCGCTCCACCAATCAGGCCTGTATTGTAGAGTGGCCAGACAGAAGCCACTCCTCCAATAAAAGGCACATGACAGCCCTCCTAGAGTTTGCGAACAGGCACCTGAAGGACTCTCAAACGATGAGAAACAAAATTCTCTGGTCTGATGAAACAAAGATTGAACTCTTTGGCCTGAATAGCAAGCATCATGTCTGGAGGAAACCAGGCGCTGCTCATCACCTGGTCAGTGCTATCCCTACAGTGAAGCATGGTGGTGGCAGCATCATACTGTGGGGATGATGTTCAGTGGCAGGAACTGGGAGACTAGTCAGGATTGAGGGAAAGATAAATGCAGCAATGTACAGAGAGCTCCTTGGTGAAAACCAGCTCCAGAACGCTCTGGACCTCAGACTGGGGCAAATGTTCATCTTCCAACATGACGGCCATAAGCAAACAGCCAAGATAACACAGGAGCGGCTATGGGACAACTCCTCTGTCAATGTCCTTGAGTGGCCTAGCCAGAGTCCTGTCTTGAACCCGATTTGAATATCTCTAGAGAGCTGAAAATGGCTGTGCACCAGTGCTCCCCATTCAATCTGACGAAGCTCGAGACATCCTGCAAAGAAGAATGGGAGAAACTGCTCAAAAATAGGTGTGCCAAGCTTGTAGCATCATACTCAAAAAGACCTGAGGCTGTAACTGGTGCCAAAGATGCTTCAACAAAGCATTTAGCAAAGGCTGTGAATATTTATGTACACGTGATATTTATTTTAATGAATTTGCAAAGATTTCAAACAAAGTTCTTTCACGTTGTCATTATGGGGTACTGTTTGTAGAATTTTTTGAGCAAAATTTATGATTTCTTTATCGTACATAACGGAACACAGAACCACAGTAATTACTGTATGGGTTATATGGTACCTTCAGGTGATGGACACTGGCGCACCCTAGACAGGAAGTTCAATTCCCCATATAACCCCTCCCCTTACCGGGAGTACCTCAGTTTTTTTTTCGGCAGTGTCTAAGGTGTTGGTCACGAGTAAGATGTGCTGAACTCCGCTGGGATATTCCTTGCGGGGGGGGGGCAAGCTATGCAACCAGATCCATTTAAAGTGTCTTCCAGGTCGAATTGAATGGTACCCGGGCCTCGTGTCGGAAGAAATGAGGTTTTGCCTGCAACGCTTCTTTTTTTAGAGAGCTGGACCCCGGGATCCAGTATTTTTTTTTCAGCCATTCTCCTGGCGGGGTGCTTTACAGGCCCAGGAGTGTGGATCCCCCGATTTTAAAAGGGGGACCCGGTTCCTGAAGGTTTTTTTAACGGAGCTCACCATGACGGGTGAAGATTAGGTCTGTCCTACAGAACCCTGCAGCTGGATAAGGGAAGGAAGATTCCTAAGGAATTTTTCTAAATCTTGTGGGTTTTCTCCTTTAACCACCTCAATACTGGGCACTTTCACCCCCTTCCTGCCCAAGCCATTTTTCAGCTTTCAGCGCTGTTGCACTTTGAATGACAATTGCACGGTCATGCAACACTGCACCCTAATGAAATTTTTATCATTTTTTTTTTCACCACAAATAGAGCTTTCTTTTGGTTGTATTTGATCACCTCTGCGTTTTTTTTTTTTTTTTTTAATTTACTTTTATTGTGACTGCGATATTGCGGCGGACATATCGGACACTTTTGGCACATTTTTGGGACCATTCACATTTATACAGCGATCCGTGCTATTAAAATGCACTGTAAATGTGACTGGGAGGGAAGGGGTTAACACTAGGGGGTGATGGAGGGGTTAAATGTTTGCCCTAGGGAGGTAATTCTTACTGTGGGGGAGGTGACCGATCGGTGTCCCTATGTACAGGGGACACCCCATCGGTCTCCTCTCCTCTGACAGGACGTGGATCTGTGTGTTTACACACACAGATCCACGCTCCTGCTCTGTTACCCGGCAATCGCGGGTGCCCGGCGGACATCGTGGCTGCTGGGCACGCGCATCGGTTCCCGAGCGGCACGCGTGCCCCTTAGTGGCTCGGGAGGGCTCATATGACGTCTGTGACAGACTCACCCGGGATAGAGGCTTTTGGAGGGGACTGAATGTGAGCCCCTTGTCTACAGATTATGGGCTCTGGCATTTTGGGTACCCTTGAGGTGTTGTTACTTTGGCTTCGGGTCCTTGTCCCCCAGGACACACAGACTCTGGGGACCCTGTATTTGCCATAGTAGCAATAGTGACTGAGTCATACTGTTGGGACTCATACTGTGAGAAGATGCTAATGTCATCAACTCCACTCACCTGTCTGATGTCAGCTATAATGTGTTTAATGTAAATGAGTTTAGTCTGGCTTACCACAGGTTCTAAGGGTATTCAACTCATTGTTTGTTCTAATTAACCCTGTGTTGTTTATGGTAATGTGTGTTGAATAGTCAATGAGCTAGGAGACGTAGTCACCTAGTCTGGGTAAATGATTTAGTAAACTAGCTCATGTTAATTAGGTTACAGTTGTAATTTTGATTCTAAGCATTTGGAATATCTGATATCTGTATCCAGACTACAAGGAAGTGGTATACTGACGGAAACACTCAAGCGGAGTGTGGGACGTTCCGTGACGTCCGCCCAGAACAACAGCTGCTTCGTCCCGCCGTAATATGACAGTGGGCGGGCAGCTAGTGGTTAAGTAAATGTTGTCATGTCTATAGTCACCACCGGGGGCTGTCAAGGGCACGTACCTGATTCCATGCTTGTCAGTCTCGCTCTGTGTCACAAGCTGCATGGTTCCTCCAGCCCAAGCCCCAGGTAAGATGTGGGAAGGGGTTTTTTTTTCCTCTTTGGAATGTCCTCCCACCTGGACAGCTTCACTCCAGGAGGCAGAGGGAGCATGGCTCAGTCGGCGGTGTGCCGCGCCGCTGCCATTAGGGCGGTTCTCTATCCAGCGGCTCTTCTCCTCCACCCCAGCCCTCCCCCTCATGCGATCCAGTCGGATTGGATCCCGCTCGTGCGGGAAAGTTTTCTTTGAAAAAGATGAGGGAGGATGCGGTGGGTGGTCGGAGGAAGGGGGGAAGGGGCTTGTCGGCGTGCTTCAGCGTCCACAACGCGGGCAGTGTAGCTATAAAGGGCACATTTTTTCAGGTACATACAGCTGAAGGAGGGACACAGAGCAGACGAGTGGCATGTGAGTGTTGGTTGACAGGCATTCCCAGGGCACGTTTACTTATGCATCAGGCTGAGCTTAATAGCAGCGGCAGTTGCTGAACTATTGCTCAGCAGTAGGTGCATTTTTTTGGCAGTACCTCTGCGTTTGTGCTCAGCACTATGACTAGAGGGGGTGTTACAAAAACCACAAAAAGCAAGGGTACAAAGGGGTCGCCCTAGAGACAACACCATCCCCCCCTGAAAGATCTAGGGAGGCTGGTTAGAGTGAGCCATCTGGGTTGTCAGGGGCTGCAATTGTTTCCGACACTTCACCCCCTGTCTATGTAACTGAGGAGGTTTTCTCTTCAACTATCAGTGGATTGGAGGAAAGGTTAGCGGCTTTTATCGCATCTTTAGAGTGGAAGAAAATGCTTTAGGTCCCCTTCTATTACCCAAGATCCTCAAACAGAGGAACGGTGGGAGGGGGAAAATGAATCCCCCTCAGGGGACCGTGGAGAGACTGACTCCTCTTCTGAAGGCTCAAGTGGGGAAGGACCTTCTTCAGCTTCGCATGTTGAGAAGTTGCTGGTGCATTCTCTTACTGAAATGGTCCGCTCCACATTTAAGCTACCCTTAACTGAGTCGGTTTGAAAAGCCCACTTCTTGTTTGGGTTCACTAAAGTCTCCTCAAGCTTTTTATGTACGGTATCACCTAGATAAGCATTTCTTTTCCCTCCTAAAAAGCTTTCAACACTTTATCCTATGGAGGAAAAATTCACTAAGATGTGGAGCATACCAGCAATTGATGCTGCTATATCCTCTGTGAATAAAAGTTTGACCTGTCCGGTTGACAATGCACAAATGCTTAGGGATCCAACTGATCAGATTGGAATTCCTGTTAAACATTTTTTTCCTTGGCAGGTTCAGTGGCTCAACCTGCAGTGGTGCCAGTTGGGGTATGTCAATCCTTGAGAGACCATTTGAAACAGGTGCTCAAGGTTTTCCCTGAACAGGCCCAGGAGTTAGCCGAGCTACCAGCGGCTTTGTGTTTTGCTATTGACACAATCGGAGATTCTATTCTTCAAACCTCTCGCCTTACACTTGGGCTGGTACATATGCGTAGAATCTTATGGTTGAAAAGTTGGTCAGCTGAAGCGCCATGCAAAAAGCTCTTGGCTGGTTTTCCTTTCCTTGGTGAAAAGCTGTTCGGGGATGATTTGGACAAATATATCCAAAAATATCAAGTGGGAAAAGTACCCTTTTGCCAATTAAGAAAACGAGTAAATGTCCCTCATTTTAAATGGGCTCTTGTGCCAGGGGCATCAGCCTCCAGGCAGTCGCGACAGCCTCCACCATCAGGTTCAAGAGGTAAACCTCGGGGTCAACCCCAGGGACAAAAGAAATCCTGGGGGTGGAAACCCACACGACAGAACGCTAAAGCCCCTTTATGAAGGGGCGCCCATGCTCGTTCGAGTGGGGGGAAGACTTCTGCAGTTCTCAAGGGTCTGGCAGGAAGAATTTCGAGACAGATGGGTGGTCTCCACAATAGCTGTAGGTTACAAACTAGAGTTCCGAGAATTCCTGTCTCCTCATTTCCTCAGGTCAAATGTCCCCAAAGATCCAGAGAAAAAAGTCTTTCTAGCGTTAGACCGACTTTTGACGCAAAAAGTGATCATGGTAGTCCCCATGGAAGGGCAGGGGTTGGGGTTTTATTCAAATGCCAAAACCAAATGGAGATGTCAGACCAATTCTAGATCTGAAAGATCTAAACCAGTTCCTGAAAATTTGCTTTTTTCGCATGGAATCAATCCGATCAGTAGTCTCCATCCTACAAGGAGGAGAACTTCTGGCATCAATCGACATCAAGGATGCATACCTGCATGTACCTAATTTTCCCCGCTCACCAGAAATATCTGCGTTTCGAAGTAGAAAAACTTCATTTTCAGTTTGTAGCCTTGCCTTTCGGTCTAGGTACTGCACCTCAGGTGTTCACAACTTCTGGCCCTTCCTCTGGCCAGATTAAGGACTCAAGGTTAATAACGATAATGGCATACCTAGACGACCTGCTCTTGATAGACCGGTCGGTAGCCCGCTTGGACCAAAGCATTGTCACCACAGTCAACTACCTAGAATACCTAGGTTGGGTCCTCAACCTAGAGAAATCTTTAAAACCAGTAAGAAGATTAGAGTACTTGGGTCTGGTTATAGATACAGCCCAGAAGAGGGTGTTGCAGTTCCCTATGCTGTTTCATTTGAGACTGTTGCAAAACAGTATCCTGTCGGCCTGGAACAAGAAGATCCAAGCGCTAGATTTTCCAATGCATTTGTCGCCAAAAGTCGGCAGAGCCTCAGTTGGTGGAGGATACCCGAGAATCTGCAGAAGGGGAAATCCTTCTTACCAGTTACCTGGAAGGTGGTAACAGATGCCAGCCTTTCAGGTTGGGGAGCAGTCCTGGAAGAGGCGTCTGAACCGAAAGGACCTTGCCCAGCAACGTTCTAGAGATTCGGGCAGCGTACCTAGCCCTAAGGGCCTGGGCATTCAGGTTTCGGAATTCTCCTGTCAGGATTCAATCCAACAATGCCACAGCAGTGGCTTATATCAATCACCAAGGGGCCACTAGAAGTCAGGCAGCCCAGGGGGAGGTAAACCATATCCTAACCTGGGCAGAAAAGTGTGCGCCATGCATATCGGCAATCTTCATTCCAGGGGTAGAGAACTGGCGGGCGGACTACTTAAGTCGCCACTAATTGTTCCCGAGGGAATGGTCCCTTCACCCTGACATCTTCCTGGCTATATGCCAAAGATGAGGGATCCCAGACGTGGATCTGTTTTTTGCGTCCAGGTTCAACAAAGTTGACAGCTTTGTGTCAAGAACAAGGGATCCATTCGCATGTGGAACAGATGCGTTGGTGACCCCGTGGGATCAGTTCTCACTGATTTTATGCATTCCCTCCTATTCTGCTGCTACCTCGATTTCGACTTCTTTGCAGGATCAAGCGGGAAAGGAAGTTGGTAGTTCTTGTTGGCCCAGAAGATCTTTGTATGCTGAAATAGTAAAGATGGTGGTAGGGGCCATGGCCCCTACCACAAAGTTCAGACCTGCTATCGCAGGGACCAGTGTTCCATCCTACTTTACAAACGCTAAATTTAACAGTTTGGGTATTGAAACCCACATTCTGAAGAATCGTGGGCTTTCAGGCTCAGTGAAATCTACTTTTATTAATGCAAGGAAGCCAGCTTCCAGAGCCCTTTTATTATAGAGTCTGGAAGGCTTATGTTTCCTGGTGTGAATCCAGGGGTTGGCATCCTAGAAAGTATGTCATAGGTAGAATCCTTGTCTTTCTGCAAATGGGGTTAGAGATGAAACTGGCCTTGAGTACTATCAAGGGCCAGGTCTTGGCCTTATCGGTATTGTTTCAACGCCCGCTTGCTTTGCATTCTTTGATCCTGAAGCTTTATACAGGGGTAACGCGGCTTAATCCACTGGTTAGAGCACCCCTGAACCCTTGGGACTTGAATTTTTAGTTCTGTCAGCATTACAAAAACAGCCTTTTGAGCCGATACAACATATTCCTTTGGTCCTTTTGACAAGGAAGCCATATCTTCTGCAAGCAGGGTATCGGAGTTGGCGGCTCTTTCCTGTAAAGAGCCATATTTAATTATTCACAAGGATAAAGTAGTATTGCGTCCTCATCCTAACTTTCTACCAAAGGTAATGTCAGGTTTTCATCTAAACCAGGATATTGTTCTACCTTTCATTTTTTCCAGAACCCTTTTCTACGGAAGAAAAATCACTCATTCTCTGGATGTAGTGAGAGCAGTCAAAATCTATTTGAAGGCGACTGCTCATTCGGAAAACAGATGTTTTTGTTTGTGTTGCCTGAAGGTCCTAGGAAAGGACAGGCAGCGTCGAAATCTATTATTGCCAAATGGATTCGACAAGTAATTATTCAAGCTTATGGTTTGAAGAAGAAAGTTCTACCTTTTTCAAATCAAAGCGCACTCCACCATGGCTGTTAGTGCGTCGTGGGCAGTGCATCACCAGGCCTCCATGGCTCAGATCTGCAAGGCCGCAACTTGATCTTCAGTCCATACATTCACCAGATTCCATCAGGTGGATGTAAGGAGGCATGAGGATATCGCCTTTGGGCGCAGTGTGCTGCAGGCAGCAGTATAGGCCCTCAGGTCTGATTGCAGCCTACTTTTGTTTGTGTCTCCCTCCCCTCAGGTGGCTTTGCTCTGAGACATCCCATACAGTAATTACTGTGGCTCTGTGTCCCATGATGTACGATGAAGAAAATAGGATTTTTATAACAGCTTACCTGTAAAATCCATCACGGAACACAGAGGTCCCTCCCATCTTTTTGGTTAAACGTGTATTGCTTTTCTACAAAACTGAGGTACTCCCGGTAAGGGGAGGGGTTATATGGGGAATTGAACTTCCTGTCTAGGGTGTGCCAGTGTCTATCACCTGAAGGTGCCATATAACCCATACAGTAATTACCGTGTCCCGTGATGTACTCCAAGAAAAGGATTTTACAGGTAAGCTGTTATAAAAATCCTATTTTTAATCCCATTTTGGAATCCAGCTGTAACATAACAAAATGTGGAAAAAATGTTGCACTGTAAATACTTTCTGGATGCACTGTATGTAGAATTATTTGTTTCATCTGTGTATCACCTGATGCTAGTGACTTCACTAGGTATTTGTAAGGGTTTTCAACCACTTTAAGAAAGGTCCTCAAGCCTAGATTGCACCAGTGAGAACAGTGTAGGGAAATTAGTTATTACAATATGGCAGCTACATAGAATAGCAACAAGCCATACAGTTAGAAAGTAAAATGTTCCAACTGTAGATTATATTCAGAAGGAAAAAGTTAGTAATAAGTGCCATCTTGATGCGATCGCCTTTTTGGCAGGCTGCTGTGGCAGATAATCAAAAACAAGGTGTGTGCCCTTTGGCACACAAGTTAATGTAGATGTAAACACTAACTGACCTTTTTAATTTGCCAAATCATTTTGTATAATAAAACAATTTTGTTTTCTTTCTTAAAATATTTGTTTTTAATTTTCCTTCATCCCTTTATTATAGCTCAATGTTTCCTCCTTTTTTATATTCATGCCCTAGTAATGACTGCATATTTCTCAGACAATAGTCTCCTGATGGTGACAGCAGTGGACCATGCCATGTAATGCATATGCAATGAGCTACTGGTCTTCATCAGAAGCCCATATGTGAGGGTGACAACCCAGTTGTTGGAAGACAAGGACCCTAAAGCTACTTTCACGCTGGGGCGTTGGGGGCGTTTTTAGAGGCGCTTTACTGAAGTTTTTGCGGAGGCTTTTAACCCCCGCTAGCGGACGAAAAAGAATTAAAACCGCCGCTGCAGCGGCGCTTTTCCAGCAGTTCAGTGACGCTGCCCATTTATTTCAGTGGGCAGGAGTGCTTTAGCAGCGGTGTATACACTGATCCTACAGCGCTGCAAAGATGCGGCTTGCAGGACTTTTTTTGTTGCATTACATTACCTTTGGTACAAGTGAACCTTTAATGAATGGAGCTAACCTGGTCTGATGCACACCTTTTTGTCCTTGATCCAGTGTCTTGACTGTCTGGCTTTGCTGGACACTGCACAGACTTGCTTCTGAAAACAACCTGGTCCTTTTCTGCCTGTGCGCCCAAAGTGTTCTCCAGTAGTCCTGCAGAGTTTTGCTTTTCCCATAGGACAAAGTGAGGCTGCGATGCGAACGCACAGGCTGACCCAAAATATTTGCTTTTCTGAGGTTTTATTGGATGTTAGTGATGGGCTTTATATATATACTTTTAAGGAATAGTTATGCATTTGTGTACAAATTCATATCATCGTGTTTATATGAACTGGAGTTATGTTTTTTATTTTCTTCCTTCCTTTTTTTTTTTTTTTTTTTTTCTCCTTGCAGGTTTGTTTTAGCAGTTGGAAGTGCTGTCTTTGATGCTATGTTTAATGGTGGTATGGCCACAACATCCACAGAAATTGAACTACCAGATGTTGAACCAGCTGCTTTTCTTGCTTTGCTAAAGTAAGTGGTAAATGTCAGTTCTTTTCCATAAACATGTGCTTGTTTTTACCAATGTTTGTTATTTAACCATGGGTTAAAGCTGAACTCCAGGTACAAAAACTGTCATTTTAAATATATTCTTTAATAGCCAGATTGGATATCAATCCAATCCATTTTGTTAGCAACAAATGCCTGTGCAAAGCCAGTTATTACTTTGTAAGTATTACTGACATCACTCTGCTGTAAATAGTCAGTGCAGAGAGCAGAACTGTGACAGGGTTTCAGCAGGTCCACTCCCTACAGGCCGCCTGCAGATAACTAGAGGAGGAGGCACATACAAGACCAGTCACCTTGCGCAGCAGAGCTGCAGTGAGTGTTTACTATCGCATAGTTCCATAGTTCCAGGTATGGTTGAATAAAGAAACTGGTCCATCGAAGTTCAACCTGAATGTCACTACCATATTCTATATCCCTGTACATTGTTTGCTAAAGGTGTGTGGGTTTTTATTAACTTTTTTTTTTTAATCAATCTACGCTCCCTGCTGATGCCTCCAACTTTGGAAAGAACCCCTTTGTGCAGTTTAAGATGGAACTACTGCTTGTGCAGCTTCCATTGTGAGGCCATATGCCTTGTTTAAGGCCTTAGATGGTTTTCTCCCAATAAAACAGTGACCATTTAAAGATTTGTATATTGCGATCATATCCCCTCTTTTCTCCAGGGAGAATACGTTTAATTTTTGTAGTCGTTCCTTTTAACTGAGATTCTTCAGCCCACTTATTAACTTCATTGCCATTCTCTGGACTCTATACACTTCAAGGACATCTTTCCTGAGGATTGGTGGCTAGAACAGGCACAGTATACTTAAGATGTGGCCAAACCAGAGTTCTGTAAAGTGATAGTTCTAGTGTTATCTCCTGACTAAATACCCTCTTCAATGTATGCCCATAGTCTGCTGGCCTTGCTTGTTGCAGCTTGGCATTGCATGCTATTGTTCAATCTGTGATCTACTAGGTCCCCAAGATCTTTTTCTATTTCCCCCAGAGGTTTTCCCCTTAGTGAGTAACTTGTAAGCATACTTTTAGCTTCCAAGTGCATTTTTAAATATTAAAGCTGATCTCCAGGTTTAATTTTAAATGGTTCCTTTGGACCAAGCTGGTCCACGCGAACCGTTTATTTTAACTAACAGTTGCAAGTGGCTGGGAGCGCTGTATAAAACTGTATGCAGCTTCAGCTGCATACAGCGCTGTGTTCTGACAGCAGGGCAGGAACTTCCATCCCGCTCCCAGAACAAGATCGAGTCGGGTTAAGTGCTGCTCAGCCATCCAGAGGAAGATTTGTATTCTTTGAATGAATACAATGCTTTTTCTGATTTAAATAAGGCAGAATTTGTGACGACATCAGTCCTCTCCACATCAGGCAGTCAGAGGAAGGTTTGTATTCATTCATAGAATACAATCCTGCCTGTGATTTGCTGAGCAGCACTCAGCATCCCACTCCCGGAACAAAGTCGAGTTGGGCTAAGTTTTTATTCCATTGTATACTGTTTGTAACTGAGGCTACATACTTTTTTTTTATACAGCACTCCCAGACGCTGCAACTGATTAAGTAAATAGATATTTTGGACTGGCTTGGAGATCAGCTTTAAACATCATCTGCTATAAGCTGCCCACACCTCTATTTCAACTAGATGTTCTTTTAAAGGTACTGTATCCTGTTGAAGGTATTGCCCTGCTTGGCTTTGTATCATCAGCAGATACTGAGAGTGAACTATTTTTTCCAACCGCTTTATTGTTTATGAACAAGTTAAACAGAATTCACCCCAGGGCAGAGCCTTAGGGCACACTGCTCACAACTCTAGACCATTCAGAAAATATGCCATTAATCTGTACCTTCTGGATGCGCTCTTGTAACCAGTTTTCTATTCAGGTATGTACAGTATCATTACACGAAGCTCCTTCACAAAGGCAAAGTTTTCAGGCTGTGCAGATATGAAAAATACACAAAGCCCACCGAGGATTAAGTAGGTATACATATGTCTCTTGTACTTAGAAAATATTTGCTTGGCCTGGATTTCAGCTTTAACCTTGTCAACCATTTTATCAGCTGGTCTTAAAGTGGCTGTAAACCCCATTCATGAAAGTTGACCTGGGCACATATATCTGTAGTGTTTTTTACTTATCGCTCCAAAGCCCTAAGTCTTCTGTCTTTCTGCTGCTCGGTTCTTCTGTTATCAGATATCTGATAGCTCTTCTACAGCCGAGATAAAACCAGCCTGAAATTTGTGTCATGAATGGTGCATAGAAATAGATTAGCAGACAGCTGTTCTATTCACAGCACAGCTCTGCCTATTTCTTCCTTCCTCTGCCTATGTGGAAAAAAGGGCACCCCCCCCCCATCTTCTCCAATCAGCTGTCACACAGTGTATGCCAAGAATCCACACCCAGTGGTGGAACAGGAAGAGAAAATTCTAACACGATGTGTACTTTCTAAACAGTCTAGAAAGTTGAAGACCGGCAGATATACAAGTAAAACTTATGTAGGGAGATTTGTTTCATCTGAGTATCCTTTGAGGCTGTTCACTAAACTGGGTATATGTGAGGGTTTACATCCACTTTTACTGTTTTAATGGGAAATATGATTTGACCCTAACACTTATTCATCAAGGTTGACTGCAGATGTTGAGAATGAGCCCTGAGTTTTTTTTTTTTTTTTTTTTTTTTTTCTTTAAAACTGGGTCTCTTTAGTGTACATATAATTCAGAGCAATAGTCTCATTTTAAAGCACAACTCCAGTTATGAAAAAAAGAAAACCTGCTAATACTCAAGGAAATGGAAGATAGCCGCACACTGCAAGAGGATACTTAAAAATTGCTTCCTTATTCCAAAAGATGACAAGTAACACAGCATCAGATTCCAGGGATTTTAACACATTCCACACAACATAGTACTTAATCATGATGATTAAACACTTTTGTATGAAATGCATTCGCATCCTTGGACTCCTGTGCTGTTACTTGTCCTCTTTTGGAATAAAGAAGCAATTTTTAGTATCCTCTTGCAGTGTGTGGCTATTTTCTCCTCCTATTTTCTTGGTTCATTGCGTTGACGGGCCAGGTCAGTACCCTGTCGGGAGTGACTAGTTGTGTGATTAGCTTCTTTTCTTCACCTGGAGCTGTGTTTCCGCTATATTGTGTCCATGGCCAATACTCATTTTCTTTCTTATACTGTTCCATGCAGTATTGTGTTCTGCTTTTTTTATTTATTTTTTTTTAATTGGGCCGTTTATTTTAACCTACATGACTCAGGACATACTGTGAGTGCCTTTTAATGGAATAAATGTTATTTTAATGGAAAACTGTAAGACAAATCTGTAGGCGGCTATTCCTGACCACCTTCTGAAAATGCTGGGTGCCATTCTATCATGCCTAACTTCAATATTTTAAGTCGGTAACCTGGAATGCGTCTGCAGTCCATTAAAGTGAGAATTCTTGATCGGCTGAGTTCTGAAACTGTTTCAGAAAGGTTTGAAGCTAAATCACAATGGTTGTCAGACAAATGTCATATTCAGAAGGTCTGCAGTAGCAGCTTGGATATTTCTCTTGGCAGGTTTCCTTAAAGTTGAAGTGCAGGGTCTACCTAACTATGCCTAAACCTGCTCCCACCCCCATTTTTACTCCCTATTCTTACTACCTTGTGAAAGGAAAATGTCTACTTGACAATTCTGAGGGCAGTCCGGTCATATCAGCTCCCAGTAGCAGGCTTCAGGTGAGAGGAGGAGGGACAGCAGATGCCCCATAGCAAGCCTATGGGTGATGTCACAGCACAGGAATTTTAGCTGTTGGCTGTGATCTCTCCTGAAGCCAGCCACTGGGGAGATTACGTGACTGGACTGGAGCACCCACAGAATAGGCAAGTATAAACCTCTTCCTTTTATAGGACAGTTTTAATGGGGGTGGAAACGGGTAAGTTAGGGATATCCTGGACTTCGACTTTAAAGTGGAGTTCCAGGCTGAAATCCAACTAGGTTTTAAACAATACAGCACATCGCCACCCTCCCTTTTTGGATATTGTATATATTGTTTTTTTTTTTTTTGTAGTCTTTGGCACCTTTTTTTTTTTTTTTTTTTTTTTTGTTTTTTTTTAGGTTTTTCAGGTGGACTTCAGTGATTTCCCCAGCTGCCTTCTGGGACCTGTGAGTGTCCCAGAAGCTGACGGGACCATTCAGAAAGCGCAGCTGATTTCCCTTATTGTAATGCTGGCGCCTGCAGCCGAAGCTGATGGACGGATCCGCTTGGGGTACCGACTTCGCGGGAACCTTGGACAGGTAAGTGTCCTTTTTTATATTAAGTTACCAGCTACAGTATTTGTATCTGCTGACTTTTAAATTTGTTTTATGCAGGCTGGAACTCCACTTTAAGTTCCCTAAAGTGTAATCCAAGTCTTGCCGCTTAAAATGCTCAGTTGTAAAGAAACTTGGGCTGTTTCTTGGCTATGTATTTTCTATCATTCTTGCATCCAAACTAACTTGAATACGTATTGTTTGAGGTTCCTTTACTCTGATGAGGTTCACATTGGGCCAGAGACTGTCATGACTACCCTGTATACAGCAAAGAAGTATGCAGTGCCAGCACTGGAAGCACATTGTGTGGAGTTTCTCAAAAAGAATCTTCGGGCTGATAATGCCTTCATGTTGCTCACTCAGGTATGTGGCTGTGAGTTTCAAAAGAAAAACAGTAACTACTTAAATTAACCTGTCACAAGAGACATGAAGGTTTTGCATAGCGGTTTTGGTTGCCTAGCTGCAGTGCTCACCACTGCATCAGTACTTTTTGTCAATGGTCTGAGTACCTTTTTTAAGGTCGTGGACTCAAAAATCTTAAAGCCCATCTCTGGACAAAACAATTGTACAACAGTGCTTACCAATACCTTTTGTAGCAGATGTGAGCATATTTGCCATTTTGGAAGCTTGCAATAATGAATCTGGAGGAGCAAAGTGCAACCCTACAGTAAATTGACTATGTTGCGTGTAGTGTTCTGCTCACTAAGTAGCCAATTAATGGGGTAGATATGGAGGAATGATTTAGGATTACCAGGCAGGTAATTGGGGTTATTGTGGAGGAAGTTGCAGGAGATAACAAGAGTAAGGTACACTTGGAATGCCTTTTATAAAGAACAAAGATGTGAACAGGGAAATTGGGAGTGTAGATAGTACTAATAGGATGCTAAGTGGCTGCATGTGACCTGTGGGAGTAATGGGTTAAGAGAACGGGTGAGGAAAGAGGGAGCCTATGGTTGTGTGACCTGTTGAAAGTGACAACGGGGTGTGAAGAAATTGAGGGAGAGAAGTGCAGAGAGAAATTAAGTCACTGGCGGATGCTGCAGTGTGCGGCAGTGATGAGATTCAATGTTGGGAGGTAAAAGATGAGCCATGAACTATGCAGGTGAAGAGGAAACATTGAGAAGAGAGTGCAGGTGAGGGTGCAGTGACATTGGAGGTAAAGATCTGATCAAAGGGATCAAAAAGAGAAGGTGTCGGAAATGTGCAAAGCTGCAGTTGCCGGAGGAGAGTGTGAGTGGTTGTCAAATAGATGCTGGGAGGTGGAGAAGAGAGAGTGAGGAGGCAGTGAAGATGAGGTTGTGCAGAAATTGGGGGGGTGAGAAGGGAGCTGCAGATTGTGAGTCTATAGAAAAGTATCTTTGCTTTTATTAGGACAGTTTTAAATGACTGAAACAGGACACCCTGGAACTGAAGCTAACCAAAAACATCTAATACGGCCACGTGAAAGCGTCACCCCTTTTCAGATTGCCTGCAGCTTCAAAGAGCCTTTTTACAATTCCTGTTTTTACACATTGCAGTCATTGAGCTATGGGTCTGCAGCAGTTTCATTCTTTTAAGCTGTTAGTTCTCACAGGCCAGCAGACAGGAAGCTGTGACCCAGTTAGAACCACTGGTTTAGAGAACTAGGCTGCCTATGATGGTCAACCCAAGAAAAACAGTGGGATCTTGGAGAGCTAAATGTGTAGCTTAGGCCCTTAATGTAAGAAATCAATTTTGGATTTAATTAGGGTATAACCTACAGTATATTCTAAAGGTGGTTTACACCTTTACACAAGTGGTAGAGGGGATGCTTATGGTAGTGTACTTAGGCTTTGCTTAAGCAGCCAAAACGTTTCTTCACAGATGTTAATAAGTCAGCTAAGCTCTAGAACAGTGATGGCGAACCTTGGCACCTCAGATGTTTTGGAACTCCATTTCCCATGATGCTCAGCTACACTGCAGCGTGCATGAGCATCATGGGAAATGTAGTTCCAAAACATCTGGGGTGATTGACCAAGAATCAAATGATTTGACCAAGAATGATGTGCGTTCTGTACAAAAGGATTTTCAGAATTTGGGCCAGGATTTTTAAAAGTTGGGGTGTACTGTTACTTCTTACAGGTCTTACCTGTGCATAATGGACAATAAGAGAAAGTAGTTTGTATAGCAGAGTTCAGTGTTTGGTAAAGGATTGGTGCAAAGCTGAAGGTTTTGGTTTTGTTAGTCATGATGCGATCTGGTGGTCTGACAGTGAGCTGTACAAGAGAGATGGTCCGCATCCCTCACACAAGGGCACTTTGCATCTTGGTACGGAATTTAGGAACTTTTTTGGACATGCATTTAAAGAAATGGGGGCAGAGATGTAATTGATGAGGAGCATTTCTGTCCCCAGCAGGGTGAAACAAATGTGAGGGTTTGTGTTGCTAAGGACTGGGCTGATGGTGGTCACCTTCAGTTGAAGTTTCTGGTGATAAAAATAATGCAGTAGATAACAGTGTCTGTAATGTCATGTGCACTAATGCTCGTGGTTTAGGCAACAAGCTTTGTGAGCTGACAGCCCTTTTCTATTTAGGGACAACTTTGGACCTTGTTGCAATTACAGAGATTTGGTACAAGGATTCAAATGACTGGGTAATAACTATACCGGGATATACACTATACAGGAACGACAGAGTAGAATAGAGAAGAGGGGAGGTGGAGTTGATAGAGAGATAATAAATATATATATATATATATATATATATATTAACATTAACTCAAAAAACAAATGAAATACTCACCCCCTGGGTCTGCCTTCCAACCAAAGAGGGATCTTCCCTTAGAATTGGTGTAGTATACAGACCCCTAGGAGAAGATTATGATAACTTGTTGGTTAACGCAAATGGCAGTGAAGGGAGTGGTTTTGATTATGGGTGACTTCAACATGCCTGACATTAACTAGAATTCTCAAACTGCTATTGCAAGCAGGAGCAGGGATGTAATGGAAGTACTGAATGGGGTTGCTCTAAAACAGTGGTTCTCAACCTCAGTCCTCAAGTGCCCCCAACGGGCCATGTTTTGGGAACTTCCCTTAAAGCACTGGGCCCTGATCGTTTATCCCAGAGTTTTAAGAGAACTTTGAGATATAGTTGTTGGACCGCTCATGGATATTTTTAATCAATCTCTTCTAACCGACGTTCCCCATGACTGGCGGACAGCTAATATTGTACCTATTCACAAGAAGGGCTGCAATGTAAAATCTGGCGATAACAGGCCAGTGAGTTTAACATCAGTTGTAGTCCAGTTAATAGAATCACTCCTGAAAAGAAGGATCATTGATCACTTAAAATGCACAACTTTCTGGACACAAAGCAGCATGGCTTTACTGAGGGCAGATCAAGTCAGACCAATTTGAATTTTATTTATTTTTTTACTATGTTACAAATGCTTTGGACTAGGATGGTACTGTGGACGTAGCATATCTTGATTTAAGCAAGGAATTTGATACATTTCCACATAAAAGTTGTACAAGCTAGGACTGGGTTGTCCAGTGGATATACAGTTGGCTAAAGGATGGATACCAGCGTGTGGTTGTAAATGGGGTTCACATAGAACAGAGAGCAGTCACTAGTGGTGTACCACAAGGCTTTGATGTCTTCTTCCTCCGCTGATGTCTTCTCTCGCCGTCTGTTCTCCTCTCTCAGCTGTGTTTTTTCTCGCTGTCTTCTCCCTCTTTTCATTCTTTCGATGTTCTCTCGATGCTCTCTCCCGCTGTAATGCTGGGTCCGCCATGTGCCATTACATCGGAGAACTGGCAGCAGCAGACAACAGCGGAGAGAAGACACTAGAGCTGCTTTAATAAATTACGGTGTCAAAAAGCTGTGTACTTTTTGTTTTTTGGAAACCAAAGGGAATACGTGCGCACAGGGTCATGGTGCAATAACGTCTTTTTATTGGATATAAAAGAATAGAAATTGATACTCTCACAAGTGAAGGTGAATAAACTGCGTCAAACAGCTCCTCCAATAGAGGCTTAACGAGGGACACATCTGTGCTTCGGAGTAGATGAGAAAACCGCTAGATGGATGGGCTGGCTCCAGAGACACAGGCTCATCAAGCAGCTGCCGACAGGCTGCGAATGAGCCGCTCACTGACTGAAGAGGGCTGGTCAGGAGAGGGCTGTCGGGCACCTACAACAATTGTCCCAGGGAGAGCTCTGACAGAGGACGCTGTAGTTGTCAGGATAACATGTTTTGGAGGGGTGTGGTCAGATCCACTCCCTGTTATTCAGAGAGCCCTTTTGTAGGTGAGATTGATTTGGCCTGGGTTTTTTAACCCTATAATCAGAATTTATCGAACTTCTACTGAAAATATATAGGGGATAGTATGACAACTAGATTACATTTAATAGCATACAATGTGCCTGAGATAAAATTACATATGTCTTCTCTTGGTGAAAATTAAATGAAAAATTATATTTTTATCATAAATTTCAATAAAATTGAATAGGTAAAAGATAAAGGTTCTATCTATCTCCAACAAGGGAATAGATTGTAGGCTAGAGGCAGGATAATGCATCCCATTGGGTAATACATTTAAAAGGGCGAACAAAAGTCCTGGATGGCTTAACTCCAATGTAAAAATGCATCTAAAAGCAAAGAAGAAGGCCTTCAAAAAAATAAAAGGTTGAGGGATCATCATCAGCATTCAGACTTTATAAAGAATGCAACAAGAAATGTAATTGTGCAATTAGGACGGCTAAGTTAGAACATGAAAGGCACATAGCGGAGGAGAGCAAAAAAAATCCCAACAAATTCTTTAAGTATGTAAACAGTAAAAAAGGGAGGGCAGACCATATTGGCCCCATAAAGAATGAGGAAGGACTTCTGGTTACAAAGGATGGGGAGATGGCGAAGGTATTGAATTTATTCTTCTCCTCAGTCTTCACGAGGGAATCGGGGGGGGCTTCAGTAACCAAAACTGCAGTGTTTATCCTCAGGACACATCACAGGAAGCACCTCCTTGGTTAACAGAGGACAGAATTTAAAATTAGACTTGAGAAACTTAACATTAATAAATCACCGGGACTGAGGGTACTTGAGGAACTCAGTCAAGTGATTCTCAGACCGTTGTTCCTAATTTTTACAGACAGTCTACTGACTGGAATGCTACCAGCTGATTGGAGAAAAGCCAATGTAGCACCAATATTTAAAAAGGGCCCAAAATACATCCCTGGGAATTACAGACCAGTTAGCCTAACATCAATAGTATGTAAACTCTTGGAGGGGATGATAAGGGACTATATACAAGATTTTAGTAATGAGAACGGTATTATTAGCAGTAATCGGCATGGATTCATGAAGAATCGTTCTTGCCAAACCATTCTACTAACCTATGAGGAGGTGAGTTGCCAGCTAGATGAAGGAAGGCCTGTAGACGTGGTGTATCTGGATTTTGAAAAAGCGTTTGACACAGTTCCCTATAAATGTTTACTGTACAAAATAAGGTCCGTTGGCATGGACCATAGGGTGAGTACATAGATTGAAAACTGGCTACAAGGGTGAGTTCAGAGGGTGGTGATAAATAGGGAGTATTTGGAATGGTCAGGGGTGGGTAGTGGGGTCCCTCAGGGTTCTGTGCTGGGACCAATCCTATTTAATTTGTTCATAAACGACCTGGAGGATGGGATAAACAGTTCAATCTCTGTATTGCAGACGATACTAAGCTAAGCAGGGCAATAACTTCTCCGCAGGATGTGGAAACCTTGCAAAAAGATCTGAACAAATTAATGGGGTGGGCAACTACATGGCAAATGAGGTTCAATGTAGAAAAATGTAAAATAACGCATTTGGGTGGCAAACATATGAATGCAATTTATACACTGGGGGGAGAACCTCTGGGGGAATCTAGGATGGAAAAGGACCTGGGGGTCCTAGTAGATTGGCTCAGCAATGAATGGTATGCAATGCCAAGCTGCTGCTAACAAAGCAAACAGAATATTGGCATGCATTAAAAAGGGGATCAACTCCAGAGATAAAACAATAATTCTCCCGCTCTACAAGACTCTGGTCTGGCCGCACCTAGAGTATGCTGTCCAGTTCTGGGCACCAGTCCTGAGGAAGGATGTACTGGAAATGGAGCGAGTACAAAGAAGGGCAACAAAGCTAATAAAGGGTCTGAAGGTTCTTAGTTATGAGGAAAGGTTGCGAGCACTGAACTTATTCTCTCTGGAGAAGAGACGCTTGAGAGGGGATATGACTTCAATATACAAATACCGTACTGGTGACCCCACAATAGGAATAAAAACTTTTTTGCAGAAGAGAGTTTAACAAGACTCATGGCCACTCATTAAAATTAGAAGAAAAGAGGTTTAACCTTAAACTAGGTAGAGGGTTCTTTACTGTAAGAGCGGCAAGGATGTGGAATTCCCTTCCACAGGCGGTGGTCTCAGTGGGGAGCATCAATAGCTTCAAGAAACCTATTAGATAAGCACCTGAATGACCGCAACATACAGGGATATACAATGTAATACTGACACATAATCACACATAGGTTGGACTTGTGTCTTTTTTCAACCTCACCTACTATGTAACTATATATAATAAACCTGCACAATGGGATGCATATGAGGAGGGGACCCCCCCCCATATGAGTACCAGTGACATCAATATGATGCCATCAGAACAATGTATACTAGTACAGTTGTGCACTGACTGATATACCTGGTGTCAAGCCAAACTAGTCTGCCTATAACACAATAGAACAGACTCAAAATTTTAGTGGCAAAGAGAAGGTAACTCCCCTGGACAACCCATTATCGCCAGTATGGATGGGTTAACATGCTACATCTCCCAATATGTGGACTATTTCTTGCAACCTATAGTGAGATCCCTTCCTGCCTATGTACGCGATTCATCACATATTTTGGAAAAACTAAAACAGCAAAAGTGGTCGTCCAGTTTTACTTGGTTGTCTTTTAGATGTGTGTTCTCTACACATCTACTCCTCATACAGCTGGAATTGAGGCTTTAAAATATTTTTGTTCAATACTGATTTATTTGAATCCCCTTCAAGCTCAGTTTATTAGTGACTGCACAGCATTTGCATTAGAGCACAATTATTTTCAATTTCAAGATGCATACTACCTACAGAAATCTGGAACAGCTCTGGGTGCCCATTTTGCTCCATGTTATGCCAACTTATTTATGGGTTTTTGGGAAGAAAGGCACATCTGAAGGAATAACCCCCTTCTGTCAACATCTGATATACGAGATGATGATCTCATTATCATCTGGGAGGGGCCTCCAGATGTGCTATCAAAATTTATTGAATATTGTAATAGTAATCTGTATAATATTCAGTTCACCTTTGGTATTCTTGGATCTTGTATTCTCATGGGCTGTGGATCTCAATATTGTATCCAAAACCCATTTCAAAGATACTGCAGGTCATTCCTATTTGCATCATAATAGTTGCCATTTAGCAAGTTGGAAACAGATTATACCATACAGTCAATACCATAGACTCAGGAGAAACTGTACCCATACAGTAGATTATCTGGAGCAAGGGAAGATCCTAAATAAGAAATTTTATTGAAAAGGGTTATAGCGGGGAACACATTCATAATGCTTCCAACTGGTATTTGGAAGTACCCTAAGGTGATGCAGAGAATCCCACTAACTCCAAAGCACCCAGAGATTTTACAACTAAATGTATCATTAACAATAGCCAACATTGGACAATTAAAAACACCAAGAAATATTGACCAATACTGTTACAAGATCCAGCTTTATCCAAGACACTGCCCACCAGACCCAATACTGGAGTCGTATAGCACCAAGTAATATTAAAGGACCCAAACCTAAAATTAGTAATATATTCCTTCTATGCTCAATATTCGAGGTACGTTTAGGTGCAAATAATCCAAATGCATGGTGTGTATATTCATAAAACGGCCAGAAAGAATTCAAAGACTCCAATGGAAAAACCTTTCAGATTAACAAATTTATCACATGTGGTACGCAATGTGTGGTGTATGGATTAAAGTTCTCTTGCGGCCTATGCGATGTGGGTCGCATTATGCGCACCCAATTCGGTGAACACAGGAGGTTCATCGAGAAGGGTGTCACCAAGCATAGTGTGCTACACTACTTCAGCATTCACCACAGGGGGGTGTACTGGTGGTCTGGAGCTGTTCGGAAGAGGCCATTTCAATGCAGTTACCGGAAGGCGAGAGGTTTTTGCAACTGTCACCAAGAAATCTGGATATTCACCCTGAACTCTGAGTCCAGGGGGTCTCAACGAGGAGTTGGAGGTTAGTACTATTATCTAATCGCAATCAGTCTCAGCTACAAAAGGGGTCTCTGAATAACGGGGTGGATCTGAGGGAGGCTACGCCCTCAAACGCGTTATCCTGACAACTACAGCGTCCCCTGTCAGTTGGCTCTGTCAGAGCTCTCCCTGGGATAAGTGTTGTAGGTACCCCACAGCCCTCTCCTGACCGGCCGTTTCTTCAGTCAGTGAGCGACTCACTCGCATCCTGTCGGGAGCTGCTTGATGAGCCTGTGTCTGTGGAGCCAGCCCATCCATCCATCTAGTGGTTTTCTCATCTACTCCGAAGCATGGATGTGTCCCTTGTTAAAGCTCTTTATTGGAGGAACTGTTTGACGCTGTTTATTCACCTTCACTTGTAAGTGTATAGATTTTTATTCTTTTATATCCAATAAAAAGACGTTATTGCAGCATGAGCCTGTGCGATCGTATTCCCTTTTTTTGTTTCCACAGCTATCAATTTCCCGTTGATCACTGAGCGGCAAGGAGTATGGTGCTGGCCATATTGCTGCACATTAAGCATTCTCATTAAGGGATTCCTTGGTCAGTGTGTTATCACTTTTGGATTGGACATTTTTTTTTAAATTTTTTAAAAAATTTTTTATGGTTTTTATTTTTGACACTGTTGGGTGAATGGGTAGTGCTACAATGTACCCCATTCTCATAGGGTGGGCGGCCGGGATCTGGGCGTGCCCCTTTGTTGAAGGGTTCCGCAGACCCCGACAACCAAACGGCAAGGGTTGTCAGGAAGAGGCCCTTATTGAACATGGGGGCAAGGTTTTTTTGGGGTGCCCCAAAGCACCCACCCCCCATGTTGAGGGCATGTGGCCTGGTATGGTGCAGGAGGGGGGTGGAGGTTGAACCCCACGCCGGTCCTTCCTTAACGCAGCTGTATCCAGTGTTAAGCCATGTTTAACAGCTTTTACCAGCGTCAGACGTTTTTACAGCTCTTAGACCCCTTTCACACCGAGGGCGTTTTGCAGCCGCTATAGCGTTAAAAATAGCGCCTGCAATCTGCCCTCAAACAGCTGCAGCATTGTCTCCTGTGTGAAAGCCTGAGGGCTTTCACACCGGAGCGCTGCGCTGGCGGGATGTCAGAAAAAGTCCTGTCAGCAGCTTCTTTGGAGCGGTGAAGGAGCGGTGTGTTTACCGCTCCTCCACCGCTGCTCCCCATTGAAATCAACGAGGCAGCGCTGGGATACTGCCAGCAAAACGCCGCTATTGCGGTGCATCGCAGGCGGTTTTAACCCTTGGCTTCTAGCGGGGATAAAAGCGCCCCGCTAGCGGCCGAAGTGGACCGCAAATCCGGTAAAACGCTGCTAAAAATAGCGGCGTTTAACCGCCGATGCTGTAGGTGGCTCGGTATGAAAGGGGTCTTAATGCCGGTCTTTAGAATGCGCTGGCCATGGGTTTTCTTTTGCAGCTCAAAAACGCCTATGCCACTTACAGCTCCTATAAACCTGTGTATGCGTGAAGCCATAGAATAACATGGAGAGGCGGTTTTAAGCTGTAACAAAAAAAAAAAAAAAACTCCTGAGGCTCCTAAAATCGGCTGTAAAAAGGCCCCGTGTGCATGGGGCCTTATACTTAAATGCATAGCATATACAGTGGATAATGAAAAGTCTTACACACCCCTGTTAAAATGTCAGGTTTCTGTGAGAGACCTATGAGACCAAGATAAATAATTTCAGAACTTTTTCCACCTATTAATGTGACCTATAAACTGTACAAACAAACTGAAATCTTTTTAGTGGGTGGGGGGGGGTAAAATTTAAACTAAAATAATGTGGTTGTATAAGTGTGCACACCCTCCTATAACAGGATGTAACTGTGTTCAGAATTAACCACTTCCAGACCGGCTCACGTCGATATACGTTGGCACTTTGAAGAGGAATATCGTTTTTATGGCAGCAGCTGGCCATAGCCCCGGTATCCTCTTCTTCAGTGAGTGGTCCGGTTTCAGATTAAAGTGGTCTCTGCAACACCCCCCCCCCCCCCCCCCCCCTGCAGCGCTCCAGTGCCCTCCCGCCGCTGGCAGAGGCGATCGGGTCCTTTTCCGTGTGTGGTATGGAGCTGACTGAGGGGAAGATGGGCCCCCACCCAGCTCCATACCATTGCAGGGAGGAAGCGACGTCAAAATGTCACTTCCACCCATAGCTCTTAAAGGGACTTTTTTATTTTTACTTTTTTTTTTTTTTTTTATATTTTAGTGTAAATGAGATCTGAGGTCTTTTTGACCCTAGATCTCATATTTAAGAGGCCCTGTCATGCTTTTTTTCTAATACAAGGGATATATATACATTCCTTGTAATAGGAATAAAAGTGACACAATTGTTTAAAAGAACTGTGTAAAAAATAAAAATAAAAAGTAAAATAAATTTAAAAAAAGCTGAGCTCGTGTGTAGAAGCGAATGCATACGGGAGTAGCGAAAACAGTGTTCAGACCACACCTGTGAGATATCACCGCGATCGTTGGAGCGAGGGCAATAATTCTAGCCCTAGACCTCCTTGGTAACTCAAAAAAAAGAACAATAAAAGTTTTTAAACATTGCCTATGGCGATTTTTAAGGGTAAAAGTTTGTCACTGTTCTACTAGCGGGTGCAATTTTGAAGCGTGACATGTTGGGTATCAATTTACTCGGCATAACATCTTTCACAACATAAAAAAAATGGGCTAACTTACTGTTTTCTTGCACTTTTTTGCATTAAAAAGAAATATATTTTTTTTCCAAAAGTACGCTTGTAAGACCGCTGCGCAAATACGGTGTGACAAAGTATTGCAACAACCGCCATTTTATTCTCTAGAGTGTTAGAAAAAAACCAAGGTATAATGTTTGGGGGTTCGGTTCTAAGTAATTTTTCTAGCAAAAAAAACCTGATTTTAACTTTTAAACCCCAAATCTCAGAAAGAGGCTTGGTCCTTTTATATGGTTAAGCAATCGCATTCAAACTCATGTTAAGTAGGAGTCAGTACACACCTGCCATCATTTAAAGTGCCTCAGATTAACCCCCAAAAAAGTTCAGCTGTTCTAGTAGGTCTTTCCTGACATTTTCTTGGTCGCATCCTACAGCAAAAGCCATGGTCCGCAGAGAGCTTCCAAAGCATCAGAGGGATCTCATTGTTAAAATGTATCAGTCAGGAGAAGGGTACAAAAGCATTTTCAAGGAATTAGATATACCATGGCACACTGTGAAGACGGTTATCATCAAGGGGAGAAAATATGGCACAACAGTGACATTACCAAGAACTGGACGTCCTTCCAAAATGAATGAAAAGTTGAGAAGAAAACTGGTCAGGGAGGCTGCCAAGAGGCCTACAGCAACATTAAAGGAACGGTAGGAATATCTGGCAAGTACTGGCTGTGTGGTACATGTGACAACAATCTCCCGTATTCTAAATATGTTTGGGCTGTGGGGTAGAGTGGCAAGACGGAAGTCTTTTCTTATGAAGAAAAACGTCTAAGCCTGGCTAAATTTTGCAAAAACACATCTGAAGTCTCCTAAAAGCATGTGAGAATGTATTAAGGTCTGATGAAGCCAAGGTTGAACTTTTTGGCCATAATTCCAAAAGATAGGTTTGGCACAAAAACACTTCACATCACCAAAAGAACACCATACCCACAGTGAAGCATGGTGGTGGCAGGCATCATGCTTTGGGGCTGTTTTTCTTCAGCTGGAACAGGGGCTTAGTCAAGGTAGAGGGGAATTATGAACAGTTCCAAATACCAGTCAATATTGGCACAAAACCTTCAGGGCTTTGCTAGAAAGCTGAACATGAAGAGGAACTTCATCTTTCAGCATGACCACGACCCAAAGCATACATCCAAATCAACAAAGGAATGGCTTCACCAGAAGATTAAAGTTTCGGAATGGCCCAACCAGAGCCCAGACCTGTATCCGATTGAAAATCTGTGGAATGATCTGTAGAGGGCTGTGCACAGGAGTTGCCCTCGCAATCTGACAGATTTGGAGTGTTTTTTGCAAAGAAGAGTGGGCAAATATTGCCAAGTCAAGATGTGCCATGCTGATACTCGTACCTAAAAAGACCTGAGTGCTCTAATAAAATCAAAAGGTGCTTTAACAAAGTATTGGTTTAAGGGTGTGCACACTTATGTAACCATATTTTATTTTTTTATTTTTACTTCCCTCCACCTATAGGATTTCAGTTTGGTCACATTAAAGGTGGAAAAAGTTCTGAAATGATTCATCTTTGTCATTTATTTATTTTTACACAGAGGTGTGTAGACTTTTTATATCCACTGTATATGGATATCGTAACCAGTGAAGGAAATCGCCTCCAGTTCTGCTGTAATTAACTATTATTATGGGAAGACCAGATAGCGTCCGTAATGGCTGACGGGTTTCAAGGGAGAAGCCTCTTCATCAGAGCCAAACTAGTGAATGACCAACCACTTTATATATACACAGTATCTCACAAAAGTGAGTACACCCCTCACATGTTTGTAAATATTTTAGAATATCTTTTCATGTGACAATACTGAAGAAATCACACTTTACTACCATGTAAAGTGTTGAGTGTACAGTGCAAATTTGCTGTCCCCTCCAAAATAACTCAACACACAACCATTAATGTCTAAACCGCTGGCAACAACAGTGAGTACACCCCTAAGTGAAAATGTCCAAATTGGGCCCAAAGTGTCAATATTTTGTGTGGCAACCATTATTGCCTTAACCCTATTGGGCATGGAGTTCACCAGAGCTTAACAGGTTGCCACTGGAGTCCTCTTCCACTCCTCCATGGTGACATCACGGAGATGGTGGATGTTAGAGACCTTGTGTTCCTACACCTTCTGTTTTGAGGATGCCCCACAGATGCTCAATAGGGTTTAGGTCCAGAGACATGCTTGGCCAATGACTATCATTCATATTGGCATGACTTTAAGTTGTGCCGACTTTAAAGTAGTCCCTGCACTACTTTGGTCCAACTTCCATACGATTTGTACTCCATAGACCTTTAATGTTAAACCCTCAAGTAGCATGCAAATCGTATCTGAATAATATAGACATGATTTCAGCACTACTTTGTAAGCACAAGCTGTCACCTGGTTCTTGCCACACACGCTTGACACCATCTGAACCAAATAAGTTTATTTTGGTCTCATCAGACCACAGGCCATGGTTCCAGTAATCCATGTCCTTAGTCTGCTTGTCTTCAGCAAACTGCAGGCTTTCTTTTGCATCATCTTTTAGAAGAGGCTTCCTTCTGGGACAACAGCCATGCAGACCAATTTGAAGCAGTGTACGGAGTATGGTCTGAGCATGGACAGGCTGACCCCCCCCATCTCTGCAGCAATGCTGGTAGCATTCGTACATATATTTCCCAAAGGCAACCTCTGGATATGATGCTAAGCACGTGTACTCTACTTCTTGGGTCGACCATGGTGAGGCCTGTTCTGAGTGGAACATGTCCTGTTAAACTGCTGTATGGTCTTGACCACTGTGCTACAGCTCATTTTCAGGGTCTTGGCAATCTTATAGCCTAGGCCATCTTTATGTAGAGCAAAAATTATTTTTTTCAGATTCTCAGAGTTCTTTGCCAGGTTGAAGTGCCATGTTGAACTTCCAGTGACCAGTATGAGAGAGAGAAGCGATTTAACACACCTGCTCCCAAATCACACCTGGAGCTTGTAACACTAACTAGTTGCATGATACTGGGGAGGGAAAATGGCTAATTGGAACCAATTTGGACATTTTCATTTAGGGGTGTATTCACTTTGGTTGCCAGTGGTTTAGACATTTATGGCTGTGTGTTATTTTGAAGGGACAGCCAATTGACACTGTACACTCACTACTTTCCTTTGTAGCAGTGTAATTGCTTCAGTGTTGTCACATGACAAGATATAATAAAATATTTATAAAAAAATGTGAGGTGTGTGTGTGTGTGTGTGTGTGTGTGTGTGTATGTGTATGTATTTGATGACACAAAGGTGTGTAATAGGGTTGAGATCCCTGGAGGTGTCTAACATGGAACATGATTTGTCATTGCTAGAAGACTGGCCAAAATGGTGGAAACTGCTGTTCAATATTTCTAAATGTAAAATAATGCACCTAGGGGAAAAAAAATTCCCTCGACAGTGTACAACATTGGGGGCACAGCGTTGAACAGCACTACAGAGGAAAACTATTTGGAAGTACTTGTTTTGAGATGGTTGCAGTGGGAAAAGCAAATAGAATTCTAGGCTGCATCACTAGAGGGGTCACCAATAGGAGGAAGGAGTTCTTAACTGCCCTATATAGATCATCTTCTTTTTGAAAAAAAAAGTTTATTCAAAATATCTGACGTCCAAGCAGTGTACAAAGCACGTTAGGCATTCAATTTGTAACAAAAAGGGATTACCAAGTAAGCAAACTAATGAAACATCCCAGGAAGTGGGGGGGACGATACTGCGTGGGAGAGGAAGGATAAATAGGGGGGAGGAACAGAAGGAAAAATAAAGGATAATACTTCAGGGCACAGCATCTTGACCAGGAGGAGAGAAATCGGCATTCTTGGAGCCCCTGGCATCTACCCTGTTTCCCCGAAAATAAGACCTAGCGTGATTGTCGGTGATGGCTGCAATATAAGCGCTACCTCCCAAATAAGCCCTACCCTGTTTCCCCAAAAATAAGCCCTACCCTGAAAACAAGACCTACAAGGACTTTAACTAGGGCTTATTTGGGGGGTAGGGCTTATATTGCAGCCACCACCGACAGTCACGCTAGGTCTTATTTTCGGGGAAACAGGGTATCTATCCTGACATTTTATCAAATTTTTTTTTTTAGGCAGTTCCGATCTTAAGTAATCTTGTACAGTGGTAGAACAGAATTCAGAACAGAGCTCCATGTAGATACAGTAGGTGGCGTAGCAGCTTTCAGACGAAAAAATATCTCTGTCAGGGCATAGGTGGCATAACCTAAAAATAATTTGGTATACCGGCCTATTTCCTGAGAATCAAAAACAATTAACAGTAGAAGCTTGAGATCCGGCTCAAGGGTTAGATTTGTGATAAGATTAAGATTATCTAGGACCGCTGACCAATATGAGTCAAGAATTGGCCATGACCAGACCTGGTTGACTACACCTAGGGCAAGCTACTGGAACAGAAGGACTTCTAGCTGTTAATCTTTTCAGGGTGAAATAGGCCCTATGTAAGAATTTTAATTGGAATGAAGCGATCCCTAGTGGATATAATGGTACAGTAGTAACCTAGGAAGACAAACAGTCCTCCCATTCCTCCTCCGTCAGATTGGGCAGGTCCGCCTGCCATTTACCAAAGGTCCTTGCTAATGTAGTAGGGGCTATAGAGAGGTGGAAGTATAGAGCAGACAAGGGCTTGTCTAATATCCTGAAGTGAGTAATCTCTCCATTGGATCAGATTCCAAAGTGAGAGAAGGTGGAAACTGTCTATCAAAGGCGTGTCGAAACTGAAAATATCTAAAAGACATCCACTGTGGTAAAGTATACTCCAGCCTTCAGGTCAGGGAATGAGCGCAGCCTGCCATCTGAGACCTGCTTCAGACCCACTATCCCTCTAGTAGCCCATACTTGAGGATCAGGAACACTATTCATATGAGGAAAAGCTGGATTACTCTAGAGGGGAATATGAGGGGAGAATGTCCCTGGTGAGCGATAGCATGCTCTAGCCTTGTGCACAACTGAAATAGTGGTGCGCATCAAGCTAGTAGCCCCGGGGGGAGACCCCGGCACCCACTAACGCCACATTGCTGAGGGTGGAGTACGCACCCATGATGGCTTCCTCCAGAGTTACAGCAGGGTTATGGCTAGGCTGGGAGAGCCACCATCTTCCTTGTCACCAGGACTGCCGCCCAGAAATTAACTTGAAGGTAAAGACAGCGAAAGGCAACTGGAGAGTGGAGAGGGCCAGACACGGAGGTCTCCCATTACACACAAAGCAAAAGATTATGCCATTCAGTTTGTCAAAAGGAAGCTGGAGCAAGAGGGGATTTATGAAAAAAAGTATAAAAATTTAGGTAAATAGACCATCTTTATAAAGTTCACACTGTAGTGATAGGGAGTGACCGCCAGGCCATGCATTTCTGGGAGAAAGTCCTGGGTAAAGGTCAAAGTAGGAGGACAAAGGGGCCTGCTCCACCACACCCAGATATTTAAATTCAGTAACCCAAGCTAATGGGGTATTAGTGTTGGGAAGAGGGCCAGAGGGGTGCAAAGGGAACAGAAGTGGTTTTCTCCTGTTTACCCTGATGCCTGAGAGACCCAAAGGTATCAATTTAGAGGGCTGCAGGCAGGGAGGAGGTAGTGTCCTTCAAGAATAGGAAAGTCATCTTCATACAAGGAGATCTTGTCTACCACCAACCCCACTTGGATGCTCTTAACTGAGGAGGCAAATCTAATCCTCGCTGCCAAAGGCTCCATTGCCAGCACAAGCCGGCCAGGGGAGAGTTGACAGCCCTGCCTTGTACCTCGAGGAATAGAGGGTGACAGTTGTTAGTGTTCACCCTGGCACTGGGATTATGATAGAGTAGCCTAACCCACTAAAATGGGGAACAAACCCAAATTTACAAAGGACGGCCCAGAGGTAGCGCCACTCCACTGAATCAAAAGCCTTTTCAGCTAAGGCTGATCAGTGTGTGTATATTGGGGGGGTGGGCGGTGGGTTTAAAGGAACTCGGTAGGTATGTTTTTGGGATCATTGTCCTGCTGCAGTCCTCCCTGATGGTATGGTACAATGAATATGTATCTGCCTGCATTTCTTCGCATTGAGGACACCATTAACCAGTTGCCAAGCAGCCGCCGCAGTTATACTGCGGCAAGTTAGCCTGGCTGCGCGAAACGACGTACTAGTACGTCAGTTCGTGCACTGGCTTTTGCAGGCGTGCGCGTCGCGGGTCCAGCGGACTCTATGGGGGAAAGAGGTAGAACGGAGATCTGCCTTTGTAAACAGGTGGATCCCTGTTCTGATGGGACGAGAGAGATCAACTGTTCCTGGTGATCAGGAACCTCTCCTCGTGAGCCCATCCACCTGAGGGAACACTCCTCCCTAGGGAACACTTAACCCTTTGATCACCACTAGTGTTAACCCCTGCCAGTGCCATTTATACAGTGATCAGTTCATATTTATAGCACTGATCACTGTATTGGTGTTACTGGTCACCAAAAAGTCTCACTTGGGGTCAGATTTGTTAGTCGCAATGTCGCAGTCCCGCTAAAAATCGCACATCACGGCCATTACTAGTAAAGACAATTTTAAAAAGTCCCTAAATCGATCCTCTATTTTGTAGACGCTATAACTTTTGCACAAACCAATCAGTAATATGCTTATTGCGATATTTTTGGTAAAAAAAAAAAAAAAGTATGAAGCAGAATACATATACATATTGTTTTTCAATTTGTTTGGGATATGTATTCTTGCAGAAAGTTAAATTTTATTTTTTCAAAATGGTCTTTTTTTTTTTTTTTTTTTTTTTTTTTTTTTATAGCGCAAAAAAAAAAATTGCAGAGGTGATTAAATACCACCAAGAGAAAGCTATTTGTGGGGGAAAAAGGACTTCAGTTCTGTTTGGGTATGGCGTTGCACGATCGTGCAATTGTCAAACACAGTGCGGTATCACAAAAAATGGCCTGGCCAGGAGGTGGGTAAATCCTTCTGGGGCTGAAGTGGTTAACAACTTCCCCTCCAGAAGATTTTATCTTATGACCAGGCAATTTTTTGCTATTTGGCACAGTGTTACTTTAGCTGACAATTGTCTTTAAATGCAATTTATATAATTTTTTTTCACACAAATAGAGCTTTCTTTTGGTGGTATTTGATTACCACTGGGTTTTTTAAATTATTCTTTTATAAGCGAAAAAAGGCCGACATTTAAAAAAAAAAAAAAAAAAAAAGTTATATTGCACACAGCGGGTAAAATAAATACTGAACACGTCACCATTTTTCTAGGTAAATATATTTCTAAAGGTGCTATTGACATGAAAATTTCATCACGTCTGCAACTCATGCAATTAATGCATGCAAACAAACCAAAACAAAGTTCAGAAATTTAAGTTTTATGTGTAATGAAATGACACAGGCAAAAAAGTATTGAACACAGGAAGAAAGGGAGGTGCCAAAAAGGCATGGAAAGCCATGACAGCAGCTGAAATCTAGTGGTAATTAGAAAGCAATCCTTCCCCTTTTGTCAGTGCAAATTAATATTAGCTGGTTCAGTCTCAAATGATGACCTATAAAAAGGTGTCTCATTACCAAGGTGTCGCACAAGAAACCTCTCACGATGGGTAAAAGCAAAGAGCTCTCTCAAGACCCTCACCCTCATTGTTGCAAAACCATACTGATGGCATTGGTTACAGAAGAATTTCTAAACTTTTGAATTTTCCACTGAGCACTGTTGAGGCCCTAATCGGGAAGTGGAAAGAATATAATTTCACCATAAAATGTCCACGACCAGGTGCTCCTCGCAAGATTTATTACCGGAGCGAATAGAATTATCAGAAGAGTTGTCCAAGAGCCAAGGACCACTTGTGGAGAGCTTCAGGCCTGGAATTAGCAGGTACAATTGTTTCAAAGAAAAAAATTTAACCACTTGCCGACCGCCGCACGCTGATGTATGTCCAAACTTTGGCTGCGGATATCGTTTTCATGGCAGCAGCTAGCTGCCATAACCCCGGTATCCCCGTTTTCGTGCGGTGGTCGGCTTTAAGGTAAAAGTGGTCTCTGCGGCGGATTCAACGCGGGATCACTTTTATCGGTGGCGGGAGAGGGGCCCCCCCTTCTCCCGCCGTGACGGCGGAGGCGATCGCCTCCTTCTCTGTGCTGTGCCTGGAGACGAGTGAGGCTAAGATGGCGCCCACTCGTCTCCATGACACTGCTGGGCGGAAGCGACGTCAAAACGTCACTTCTGCCCATACGTCTTAAAGGCACATTTTTTTCAATGTCATTTTTTTAATGACTTTTTTCTTTTTTATTGCATTTTAGTGTAAATATGAGATCTGAGGTCTTTTTGACCCCAGATCTCATATTTAGGAGGTCCTGTCATGCTTTTTTCTATTACAAGGGATGTTTACATTCCTTGTAATAGGAATAAAAGTGACACAATTTTTTTTTTTTTTAAACTGTAAAAATAAATAAAATCATGTAAAATAAATAATAATAAAAAAAAGAAAAACAAAAAACATTTTTTTAAAACACCCCCCCCGTCCCGAAGCGAACGCATACGTGAGTAGCGCCTGCATATGAAAACGGTGGTCAAACCACACATGTGAGGTATCGCCGCGACCGGTAGAGAGAGAGCAATAATTCTAGCCCTAGACCTCCTCTGTAACGCAAAACATGCAACCTGTAGAATTTTTTTAAACGTCGCCTATGGAGATTTTTGAGGGTGAAAGTTTGACGCCATTCCACGAGCGGGCGCAATTTTCAAGCGTGACATGTTTGGTATCAATTTTACTGGGCGTAACATTATCTTTCACAATATAAAAATAATTGGGCTAACTTTACTGTTGTCTTATTTTTTTTTTTTATTCAAAAAAGTGAATTTTTTCCAAAAAAAGTGCGCTTCTAAGACCACTGCGCAAATACGGTGCAAAAAAAAAAGTATTGCATTGACTGCCATTTTATTCTCTAGGATGTTAGAAAAAAACAATATATAATGTTTGGGGGTTCTAAGTAATTTTCTAGCAAGAAAACCTGTTTTAAACATGTAAACACCTAAAATCCAAAACGAGGCTGGTCCTGAAGTGGTTAATGCACTCCATCACCATGGCCTGTATGAACGCTCACCATGCAAGACTCCATTTCTGAAGAAAAAGCATGTTGAAGCTCGTTTAAAGTTTGCTGCACAACATTTTAGACAAGCCTGTGAAATAAGGGGAAAATATAGTCTGGTCAGATGAGACCAAAATTGAACTCTTTGGATGCCATAATACACACCATGTTTGGTCAAATGGCACTGCCCATCACCCCAATAGTCTGGTTTGGCGGTGGAAACATCATGGTGTGGGGCTGTTTTTCAGCATACGGTACTGGCAAACCAGGACATTCTTGATAAAAATCTGCTACCATCTACCGGGGTGATAAAGATGAAATTCTTCTATGCATTGAGGCGAAAAACCTCCTTTGCTGCAGGCCCCTGAGCCCCCATTTTACTTACCTGTACCCCCTCTCTCGTCCCGGGGAAGAGCACACCAGCGAAAGCTGGTGTCTCGGGTCCTGATTGGATGGATTGATAGCAGCGGGAGCCAACGGCTGCGCTATCAATCCAAATCCAATGACCAGGGGGCAGGGCCGAGTCATACTTTCGGCTTCTACAGACTCCGAATTAATGCCTCGGGAGCACGCCTGCAAGGTAACCCCCCCGGGAGAGCGCTTCTCCCAGGGGGTTATCTAATGTGGGGAGGAGCCGTAATAGCCGCTGAGGGACCCCAGAATAGGATGTTCGGGGCCACTCTGTGCAAAACGAGCTGCACAGTGGAGGTAAGTATGACATGTTTGTTATTTAACCACTTCCCGCCCGCCCTATAGTGGATTGACGTCCGGGAAGTGGTTCTGTTATCCTGACTGGGCATCATATGACGTCCAGCAGGATAACATGCCGCCGCGCGCCCCCGGGGGTGCGCATCGCGGCGATCAGTGGAGCGGTGTGTCAGCCTGACACACCGCTACACCGATCTTGGTAAAGAGCCTCCGATGGATCACGGCTAATCACGCTGTCAATGGGAAGAGCCGTTGATTGGCTCTTCCTCACTCGCGTCTGACGGAGTAGAGGAGAGCCGCTCGGCGGCTCTCCTGGCAGGGGGGGTCTGCGCTAATTGTTTATCAGCGCAGCCCCCCCTCAGATCACCACACTGGACCACCAGGGATCGCCACTAGGACCACCAGGGAAGGGGCAACATGTGGATGGCCAGGTATGTACCCCGTGGCCACCCACATGTGCCCAATCAGTGCCCACAAATGGGCACTGATTGGCACCATTATGTCCCTGATCTGCCCAGCAATGCCCCCAATGTTTTATCAGTGCCACCTGTCATTGCCCATCGGTGCCACCTGTCATTGCCCATCGGTGCCACCCATAAGTACCCATCAGTGCCACCCATATGTACCAATCAATGCCACCTACGAGTGCCCTTCAGTGCCGCCTATGAGTGCCCTTCAGTGCCGCATACCAGTGCCCATCAGTGCCACCTCATTGGTGCCCATCAGTGCCGCTGTATCAGTGCCCGTCAGTGCAGCCATATCAGTGCCCTTCATTGAAGGAGAAAACGTACTTATTTACAAAAAAATTTAACAGAAACAAAGAAAAACTTATTTTTTTTTCAAAATTTTCTGTCTTTTTTTATTTGTTGCGCAAAAAATAAAAACCGCAGAGGTGATCAATGTTTGGGTACAGTGATGGATGACCGCGCAATTGTCATTCAAATTGCGACAGCACTGAAAGCTGAAAATTGGCCTGGGGGGGAAGGTGTCTAAGTGCCTGGTATTGAAGTGGTTAAAAAAAAACAAAAAAACAAAGCTTTAGTGCCACTTTAATAGTCTTTTTTAGTTTGATTTCTTTTTAAAAAGAGAGTATGCTGTGTTTAGAAATGTACAAAATTTGACTAGCTAATATTTATCAGAAATAATAACCTTGTTGGGAGGTTGGTCCAAGACGTTTTTGATTGCCTTTGGCAATAGGAAGCATTTTTCCTTGTTAAGCAACTTTGCTGTGTGTGTGTGTGTGTGTTTTTTTTCCCCTCCTAGATCAGCTGAATGTTGTAGTTTCTGAAGATATAAGGTCCATTTATGATTGTTTTTATATTTGCCATTGTTTAAATTGGTTATATAATTAGTTAGCTAATACATGTTTTTCAGAGAGCAGGCACCTTGAAGTGCCTGTTTGACTTCCCTTGTCCAGAAAATCTTCTTCAGTACACTGTATTTGCTTTGAAAATATACTTCCTTGACATGGGTTACATGCTTTGCAACTCAGCAGCTATGTCCACCGCCCATATCCAATAAAAATGCCCTTTGATGGCCAGCATGACGGTATTCTTGGATGGGCGGTTCGCAGTTGATGGGACTTGAATTCAAGCTTTCTAAATGGCAAATGAGCAGGCACTAAAATGGCCCATTGTTTGCTTACAACAGCTTTTTTCAACCTGTTTATCCCACAGGAACTGTTGCAATAATTTTCAGGTCTCAGGGAACCCCGCTAATATTAATCCATTGATGGTCATTGGGAAAGTACCCCTTCTGTTGGTGGTGGTTAGTAAGAGGAATGTTCTTTACAATGAATGCCACTTGCCATATATAGTCATGTCTCTGGTTTTGCAAAGTGGTGTGTTGGACCTGAATCTTTGCAGGTACCATCACATGGGAGGTCAGGTAGCCACAGCTCAAGGAACCCCTGGACGCCTCCTGAAGGAACCCTAGGGTTTCACTGAACCCTGTTTGAGAATCACTGGCTTATTAGCTACTCCTTTTAGTTTTTATTTAACATGAAGGACAATTTTACTTCAATTTTACCTCTTTAAAGAATTGTCAGTATTGCACAATGATACCATTCTATTTATCCTCAATATATTAATGTGATTTTTTTTTTTTTTTTTTCTTCCCCTCCCAATTCAGGCTCGCCTCTTTGATGAACCTCAGCTTGCCAGTCTCTGCTTGGAAAACATTGATAAAAACACTTCTGATGCCCTAAATGCAGAAGGATTTACTGACATTGATTTAGGTAATTTATAGGTGTGCTTCAAATTGTAAACAAGCTCTTATTAACAAAAACCTGTCTAGTGAGAAATATGCTGATCTCCTGTATCTGGTAGTTCCCTGGTTATCTGTAGCTTTTGCAGTTTGAAAAATCTGAATCAATTATGTAGCTAGTAAAGATGGAACTCCTGATCAGTGATCAGATCACTAAAGCAAGACTTTTGGCATAGCAGCCAGGCAACTAGCAGTGTTGAAATGTAATGCAAGGTAGTCCACCTATTTCTCTTAACACAAGTTTAATTTTGTGGTTTTCTCCACTATAAAGTGCTAAACCACAGCAGCTAGAGGAGTTAAAGAAGGGAATATGGAACAGGCTGTTATCTACGATCAACTGGTGCTTGCATTTTTTATTTTCACATTGCTTAAAGTAGAACTCCAAGTATGAGTGCAGTTTAAATAGCTTGTTTGGACCAAGATATTCACTATCAGATGCAGCGGCTTTTTGTGCTGTGTTGCATCTCTGGATGCTAAAAAAGTGTTTGCTTCAATGAGGTGGGAGTACTATTAAAAACTATAAAAAAAAAAACTATTAGATAAGCACCTGAACAACCAAAACATATAGGGATATACAAGGTAATACTGATATATGATCACACACATAGGTTGGACTTGTGTCTTTTTTTTCAACCTCACCTACTATGTAACTGTGGAAAGTTCTACTGCTGTAACTTGCAGCAGGGCCAGATTATGGGAATAATTTTAGGAAGCCTTACTGTTATATTCTTATAGCAGGCCCAAATTTTCTCTTTCTTTGCACTATACCAGGGGCAGGCAGAGTTCTCCTCAAGTTTATGCACTCCCACCCTGTGGAGCCTTTTCAGAGATTTGGATTGGCGGCAGTCAAGCTGCTTTTCAGAGCATCGATCATCACACCTTGAAAGCTTTCTACAAATAGTGTAAGCCTAGGACAATTTTGTTGGCTCTAGTTCTCAGTTTTCTACAAGTGGGCATAGGTCAGCGCTTGTCTTTGAGTACCATTTTAAGGTTCAAATATCTGTGCTTTTTATTATGTTTAACTCCCTTTGGCATCTGATTCCTTTTTACTCATGATGTCCCACCTGTCAACCTACTTTTGACAGCAATAACAGCCTTAAATCTGTTTACTAAATGCTTATTTGACAGTAAGTGTGGATGGGTCTCTATCAGCTTTGCGACTCTAAATTACTGCATTTACAAATTCAACATTCCATTTTGCAAAACTGTTCTGTCAGGTTGCATGGGACTCCTGTGAGTAAACCGCCTTTTTAGCGATCAGACACAAAATGTCCTATTGGTGTGAGATCTGGATTTTGATTTGGCCTTTACAGGAAAGATATCATGTGAGCTTTAGTTAATGGTGATTTTTTTTTTTTGTCTGTTTCCACTACTATCTTCTGAATCTAGAATTCCCAGCCTCAGCAAAAGCAGACTCTGAGCTAAGATGTTAAATGATTATAGAAATGTTATATCCCAATGACATGTCTAACATGTTTGATGCATTAAAGACTCAACTGCTTGTCAAGAATTTTAGGCATTTTGCAGGTTTAAACCGATCCCAGCTTGATAAGCTGACAAACCTCAACTGTAAAGTCTAACCCACTTCACCCATGGATTATTCACTGAGGTTATTCAACAGCAACAAAGTTGGACTTTGGACATCATTTACCAGGACACTGATTCTTTTTTACAAAAACAAGTGGTTGTCTTGTGCAGTACCCAGTGAGCCGCTCACCAAGCAGCTGAACACTGTTCTACTTTCCAGCATTCTCCTAAAAGGATTTCTCTACATCGTCACGCTAACTTATGGTTATGTGGCACACCTGCTACTCCCTCTCTCCTTTCCTTAGCAGGGTTTAGCTGTATAGCGGATCATCAGGCAAAGAAAAATTGATAAGTTCAAGTGCACCTTATTGCCGCTTACAAAATCTACAAGGTATAAAAGCATATCCACATATGGTCTGTTACAGCCATCTCAAACTCCCACCCCACTCTGACCTATCCTAACCATCTTTAATTCTCCTTTACCTTGTGCAGCCAGCAATGCTCATCCGGCTCTGTTGCTGGTTCTGGTGCAGGGGACTGCTAATCTAGATAGCACGAGACCACGATTTCCCTGCCGTTCTCCTGTGACATTAGTGCTTTTCATTCCCCTGAGAGGACCCCACCGCCAGCCAACTAATGTCACTGTGTCCATGTCACACTTGAAGGAGGACTCCAAGCAGGAAGTAAAGAGAAAAGGAGATGAGTTGAGGCTGGTTTGTCATGTGATTGCAGCTCCAGGTAAGTAAAATGGGGCATTTAGGGATTTCTTTTTTCTTTATGCAGCGATGATTTAGAAGAGGGCGGGTAGGGGGTGAAACTTTACCCGGAAAGGGATTTTTTAAGCAGAACTGCAGCCAAAAATGACACAATAAAATGATTAGCAAATGAAAAACGTGCCCGCAAGTTACTATGTTGAGAGAACCATGGCAATCAGAACGGTGTGCCCAACTTTTTGGTAAGATGTTTACTGAGAAAACAGCAAAAGCAGCTCTGATGCACTTAGGAGATTGTTTTGGTTCTTACTGATGTGGTTTGTGTGTCACTCTGAAATTGGGGGGATAAGCCTGTTGCTTTCAGTGTAGTTTTCAGTCTTGAGTATTTTAAAGCTCCTTGGGCCACAAACTTTTCCATTGCACTTTTTTTTTTTTTCTCCCAACTCTGTTTAAGGAAGTTGTTATGGAGAAGTGGCCTCTTCCCGCTGTGGATAGTCCTTTCTTAAAGTGGAGTTCCACCCAAAAATGGAACTTCCGCTTTAAGTGATGGTGACCGCCTGACATGCCATATTTGGCATGTCATTTTTTTTTGGGAGGGGGGGGCATACCCAGTTTTTAGGGGCTCCCACTTCCACCTCTGGCTCTGCGGCGCCGGAAGGAAGTTTACCTCTCCCCCTTCCTCCCTGTAATCTTCTGGGACACGTCACAGGTCCCAGAAGATTGCCCGACCAATCACAGCGCGGCTCACGCATGCACAGTGTGCACCGCTGTGAAACCATAGCGGGGCGCCCACAGTTAGTAGAATGTCGGTGCCGCAGAGAGGAGGAGGGGGAGAGGAGCAGGGCTTTGTGCGCCCACATCGCTGGACCGTGGGACAGGTGAGCGTCTGATTATTAAAAGTCAGCAGCTAAGCTTTTTGTAGCTTTTTGTAGCTGCTGACTTTTAAATGGGTGGCACTCTGCTTTAATAAGGCACTTTCAATTCCAGTAGAAGACATGCCTGTAAAGGATCCAACCAATTAGCAGTTGGAAGCCCTCTCTAGAACATTTGCTGGTGGGCACTGGCCTTCACCCCATCCTGGCTGTCACTTTACTTTGTCAAATCATGTATGACTAGTCCGAATCCCTTAACAGATCTCACCACTGTTGATCCACTGATTGATTAATAGAGGGCATGCAGCAAATAGTTGTAGCTTTGGTTGTGATGGTCTGCTGGGAGCTTCCTGACATATCTTTCACATGGATCTCATGTCAGCACATATCTGTAGGTCACTCTTTGGTTAAAGCGCTTGGTTGTGGAACCCTTGTATAGGAAGATCGTTTAATCTGCTTATCCTTCGAGGGACAATATCTCTTCAGATCAACTCTTGAAACTTTTAGCAAGGTTGTTACTGATGGCAAGAGCACTCCTCTTCCTAAGCAGAAGAGTAGGCTGCAGAGCTTTTCCCCCTCTGTTAAGAAATGTTGTCCTGTTTGGTGTTTGACCAAGATGGCAAACTGAGCGGATGTGCACCTGAAACTCCATTGGCAATTTATCCTCTTCTCTTTTTTTTATTTTTTTGTTTTTGTTTTTTTGTGTATGTTATCCTTTTACTGGTTAATGACTTGTTCCTTATACTTCACCAATCCTGTAGGATGCCTAAGGTGGGGGGGGGGGGGGGGACTTTGATTCTGTGTGTATTGAATAAACTGGCCAGCCCAGAGGTGAGTGTTGAGAGAACTCCAGGAAAATAACAAGCATTGCCTCTGACTGATCCACTCCCTACAGCAGAAACTGAACATTTAAGATATGCCAGCTATAGCTACCTGCCATGTGGCTTTGACTTGCAAAATTAAATCAGTACAGCTGGATGTTGATCTGGTCAATCGGGATCTAGTAAAAATGAGATCCTGACTAAACTACAACAGAGCAGAGACTCAGCCATGTGAAAGACAAAACAAATGAGCATCCTGTCCTTGCAGATTAAAATCGGGGCTCTAGAATATCAGGCTAAAGATGCTGAATATCGCAAGAGGAGGAACACTCTGCATTGTGGGCCTAGCAAAAAAAGCTGAAAGGAAGAACTCTACGGTGTTCATGAAGTTGCTGCAGACCCTGCTCCCGAGTGCTTAGCTCACACCCTGTCTATGGTGGAGAGGGCACATCATATGCTACCGGTCCTCCAAGCTCTCCACCACATACCCTGAATCATTGCCTGCTGTATTTGAGTCTGCTATGAAATCAAGCAGATTCAGGTCTGGGCTCTGGCTGGTCCATTTCAAAACTTTAATCATCTTCTGGTGAAGCCATTCCTTTGTTGATTTGGATGTATGCTTTGGGTCGTTGTCTGAAAGATGAAGTTTCTCCATGTTCAGCTTTCTAGCAGAAGCCTAAAGGTTTTGTGCCAATATTGACTGCTATTTGGAACTGTTCATAATTCCCTCTACCTTTTACTAAGGCCCCTGTTCTAGCTGAAGAAAAACAGCCCTAAAGCATGATGCTGCCACCACAATGCTTCACTGTGGGTATGAAACCACAGAAGAGAGTATCCCCCTTAGACTGGGACTTTAATAAACCACCAACTCTTAAGGTAAAAAATATATTTTAATAGTGTACTTAAAAAAGAAGTAGAGACGTCCTATGACATACAAAGAAAAAAATGCATTCCATAAAAAATCAGAACAAGAACTATACAAATGATAATATTAGATGTACTCTCTTGGGGGTGATGTACCCCAATACCCGATGCGTTTCCGGTATTCTGATACCTTCATCAGGGGTTTGGGAGTTGCAAGTATTTTATAAGTGTATGGGTTCCAGTGGAATGACTTTGTGTTCAGGCAGCACTTATGACCCCCAAGGTCAAATGACGTGTTTTCTTGGACGCCAGACCCAGATCATAAAGAGGTTGTGTATATATTGTGTTACCAATATCCAGGTACATTAAATAGGCCAAGTTGGGATAAGCGTTCGTTAGAACCTGTATAATACCGGCTGCATGCCGGGTGGATAAATATCCAAAACAGTCCCACCGTGGGGGAAAACACGTCATTTGACCTTGGGGGTCATAAGTGCTGCCTGAACACAAAGTCATTCCACTGGAACCCATACACTTGTAAAATACTTGCAACTCTCAAACCCCTGATGAAGGTATCAGAATACCGGAAACGCGTCGGGTATTGGGGTACATCACCCCCAGGAGAGTACATCAAATATTATCATTTTGTATACTTCTTGTTCTGATTTTGTATGGAATGCATTTTTTTCTTTGTATGTCATAGACGTCTCTACGTCTTTTTTAAGTACACTATTAAAATATACTTTTTACCTTATGAGTTGGTGGTCTATTAAAGTCCCAGTCTAAGGGGGATACTCTCTTCTGTGGTTTAATACGTAACATGATGGAAGCCTCTTTTTTGATCACTGTGGGTATGATGTTCTTTTGGTGATGTGCATTGTTTTGCGCCAAACCTATCTTTTGGAATTATGGACAAAAAGTTCAACCTTGGTTTCATCAGACCATTTCCCACATGCTTTTGGGAGACTTCAAATGTGTTTTTGCAAAATTTAGCTGGGGCTTGGATAATTTTATTTATTTTTTTGGTAAGAAAAAGCTTCAGTCTTGCCACCCTACTCCATAGCCCAGACATATGAAGAATACAGGAGATTGTTGTCACATGTACCACACAGCCAATACGTGCCAGATATTCCTGCAGCTCCTTTAGACCCCTTTCACACTGGAGGCGTTTTTCAGGCGCTACAGCGCTAAAAATAGCGCCTGCGGAGCGCCTGAAAAAAAGCCTCAGCTGCAAACCCAGTATGAAAGCCCGAGTGCTTTCATACTGGGGTGCTGCGCTGGCAGGGCATCACAAAAAATCCTGCCAGCAGCTTCTTTGCAGCAGTGTAGGAGTGGTGAATGCACCGCTCCTACACCTCTCATCCACCGCTCCTGCCCACTGAAAAAAATGGGGCAGCGCTGCTGTAGCGGCATTTTGCGGGCGGATTTAACCCTTTTTCAGCCGCTAGCGGGGGTTAAAACCGCCCGGCTAGCGGCCGAATAGCGCCGCTAAAACGGCGGTAAAGCGCGCTGAAAATAGCGATGCTTTACCGCCGACGCCCAGGCGCTCTCAGTGTGAAAGCACACTTAATGTTGCTGTAGGCCTGTTAGGATTAAGTTCACCTGCTGGTGGAACTGTGCTGCTCTGGGCTGTTTACTGCAGCTCCAGTGTCCACCAGAAGGTGTCTCCCAAGAGCTAGCAGGCCATAATTATCAGCCACATCTGCATTCAGCCATTAGGCGGCTATGTAAGGCTGCTCCTCCCTGACCCTGGCGCGTCACTATTCTGATCACCTCCCTGCTGCCAGTTGTGCCTGATACCTGTCCTGAAGCTTCCTGTGCCCCGCTGCCTTGCTCCTGCCTCCCTCTGCCTTTCTCCTGCTCAAGTACCCAGTCGTGATCCCCCCCCCCCCCCCCCCTGCATTCCCTGTTCCCTTGTCTCTTTTTTATACTGTATTTAGTCAGTTGTTGGGGTCATCAGTTTTGTCTTTGGGGGTTTAGCTCATTGTTTGCTTTGTATGTTTATTGGTGTCTGTTCACTGTTTAATAAACTTAACTTTATGGATATATACTTTGTTTGGTCTCAGTTTCCTCGTGTAGCTACGCATCCGGTCTCCTTGCTGCAGAAACCTGACATAGTGGCGCCCACCGACCAGATCTGCTACACTTGGGAACCAGTTGCTTTGAGCTTTTTGCTTTGCCTTTGTCAGGATGCTTACAGCGAGGGTTATTTGTCATGTGCAGCTCGCGCTAGAAATAGATAAAGATAATTGTTGCTTCATGTGGCAGGATCTCACTGTGGAGGAACTGCTGGCAAGCATTCTGACAGCACATGCCTTAGCTATTGAGGGCAGATTCTCCCTTTAGCAAAGTACAACCTTTGATTCAGGTCTGTTCTAAGCTATTATTTCGGGTTATCTCTCAGAACCATGATGTTTTCACTCCCCCCGTTTACTATGTACCAGGTTGTATTTTTTTTGGATGGTTGCTAGAACCTGCACAATGTCCCTTTTCCAGCAGTATTCAGCCTATTCACAATAGGTGTTATTGGATTGTATTTCTGCTGTGCACTCGTTAATTGAGCAGTGTGAGCAAGGTAGAGACAAACTGACTTTAGTTCAACCTCTGCTACAAGCTTGGTCAGAGATCACCTCCCCAGTACTAGATGAGTCACATAAGGTCAGATCTGCTAAAACTCAAGAATCTCTTCCTCTGTTACCCTTGGCAACTATAGCAGCTACTGAGTGTTCTTTACTTCCTGTAGAACAGTATCCTGCTACCAGTAACCACACTTCCTCTGTATGCAATCCATTGAAGGCTCCCCCTGCAGTGCCGTTGCACATAGCAACGTCTCAGGCCTCTTCCTATATTTCTGCTACTCTTCCCTCTATTCTCCCCAGTACTGTTACTACCTTTCCATCAGCAGTGCACGCTGGTCAGCACAATGCAACTACGCGCAGGGCTCCAGTATCTAAGCCTAAAAAAAACCCACAAAACTTTTTTTCTGCTCTTACAACTCTGCCACTGTCCATGTTGATGCCTGCTGATCTGCTGCCCAGCCCGACGTGCTGATGACTGTTGCCGATGCAATCCCGTCATCCTCCATGCTGCTGCTGAGTTCCAGTCCTCTTCCATACTGCCGCCTGCCGATGGGGTCCATGCCTCCTCCATGTTGCCGCTTGCCAATGGGGTCCATGCTGCCTCCTCCATGCTGCCGTCTGTTGCCAAACCTGGCACGGGTAACCTGCCATCTGTTGCCAAACCTGGCACGGGTGACCTGCCATTTGTTGTCAAGCCTGCCACAGGTTATCTGCAGCCTGCTGGCCGGACTGTGCTGATTCCCGGGCTGCCGCCCAGTTGGACTATGCCGAGTCACTACTTGCTGTCAATCCGGACTCTGTTGACTGGGTTAAACTCCCGCCTACTGATATGTCTGAAACTTCTGTAGTTCCGGTTTCATATGGCTTAAATGGGTTAAGATCCCTCCTGTTCGCTTTAAGGTCTTTTTGCAGCCAGCTGATCCTGTTATGCCAAGGCCAGGAGGTCCTAATATCCACTCTGAACATGAGAACTATCTCTGCTGTTACAGCCCCAGTAGTAGAGGTCTATGAGGAAGGGCAGTGTTCCATATGAACTTTGTCCTAACCCAGGGGTCATCTCTGCGGTCCCTAGCGCATTTGGGGACCCGAGTGGGGTAACCTATGCCCTGGGTAGACCTGAGTGGCAAGTAAAACACAGAGCAGTCTCTAGCAACAGAGAGAGGAGGTCTAGGTGTGATGATACACCCTGGCGTACCTACACGGACCAGGGACTGGCATTAGGCATCCAGGTATCTTTCATTCCCCCTACATTGGGACACAGGCTGCTTTTAAGAATGGTAAGCCTTTGGTGTTGTGCCTCTTTAAGGATCTGACCAGCAGAGAACCTAGCCAGTTTTGGGACCCCGGCAGCGGTGTCCTCGCCAAGACTTTTGGGCATTGGCAGCGGGGTACCCAGTCTGCTTGCAAATCCCAGTTCGGAGGCTGCTCCTTAAAGGGGGGGAACTGTTAGGATTGAGTTCATCTGCTGGTGGCACTGTGCTGCTCTAGGCTGTTTGCTGGAGCTCCAGTGTGCAGCAGCAGGTGTTTCCCAAAAGCTAGCAGGCCGTAATTATCAGCCACACCTGGATTCAGCCATTAGGTGGCTATGTAAGGCTGCTCCTCCCTGACCTCGGCGCATCACTATTCTGATCGCCTCCCTGCTGACAGTTGTGCGCGATACCTGTTCTGAAGCTTCCTGTACCCCTCTGCCTTGCTCCTGCTCGAGTACCCAGTCGTGATCCCCCTCCCTTGCTTCCTTGCATTCCCTGTTCCCTTGTCCCTTATATTGTATTTTGTATTTAGTCAGTTGTTGGGGTCTTCAGTTATTTTGTCTTTGGGGGTTTTGCTCATTGTTTGCTGTGTATGTTTTTATCAGTGTCTGTTCACTGTTGATAAACGTCACTTTATGGCTATATACTTTGTTTGGTCTCAGTTTCCTCATGTAGCTATGTCTGGTCTCCTTGCTGCAGAAACCTGACAGGTCTCTTGGCAGCTTCCCTGACCAGTTTTTTCTTGTCTTTTGATAAATTTTGGAGGGACTTCCAGTTCTTGGTAATGTCACTGTTGTGCCATATTTTCTCCACTTGATGACTGTCTTCACTGTGTTGCAATGTATATCTAATGCCTTTGTAAATTCTTTTGTACCCTTCTCCTGACATAACTTTTAACAATAAGATCACTCTGATGCTTCGGAAGCTCTCTGCTTTCCTCCGCTTTTGCTGTAGGATGCCAAGAAAATGTCAGGAAAGACCTGAACTTTTTTTTTCTTTATTCTGGGCTTAATCAGATGCACTTTAAGGCTGCATTCACACCTGAGCGTTTCAAAGTTGCACGTTTTTGCTGCGATTTTGCTCAGGTCACCAATGCAAAAGGCAGAAAAAACACCTGCAATCTGGCCCAAAGAAGTTCATGTTCTTTTTTTTTTTTTTTTTTTTTTTTTTTTAGCTTAGGATATTTTTCAGGCGTTTTTGCTTTAGGTGACAAAACGCTCCGATGTGAACAGGTGCCATTGAAATGAATGGGATTTTGCTTGTTGGGCATTTTATGAGCTGAAACCGCTCCGGTGTGAATGCAGCCTAAATGATGGCAGGTGTGTACTGACTCCTATTTAACTTGAGTTTGAATGTGATTGCTTAACCGGTTCCCGACCGGCGCACGCCGATGTACGTCGGCAGAATGGCACGGCTGGGCAAATGGGCGTACCTGTACGTCCATTTGAATTCCCCGCCGTGCCATTGCGTGCGCGCTGCCCGGGAGCTCCGTGAGTCGGGTCGCGGGTCCCGCGGACTCGATCGCCGCGGGGATACCCGTGTTCGCCTCACGGAGAGGACGAACGGGGAGATGCCGTTGTAAACAGCATCTCCCCGTTCTGCCTAGTGACAAGTGTCACTCGATCTCTGCTCCCTGTCATTGGAGCAGAGATCAGTGACGTCACACACAGAGCCCATCCCCCTACAGTTAGTAATCACTCCCCTAGGACATACTTAACCCCTCCCCGCCCCCTAGTGGTTAACCCCTTCACTGCCAGTGTCATTTACACAGTAATCAGTGCATTTTTTTAATCGCACTGATCGCTGTATAAATGACAGTGGTCCCAAAAATGTGTAAAAAATGTCCGACATGTCCGCCATAACGTCACAGTCACAATAAAAATCGCTGATTGCCGCCATTACTAATAAAAAAAAAAAATATTAATAAAAATGCCATAAAACTATCCCCTATTTAGTAAACGCTATAGCGTTTGCGCAAACCAATTAATAAACGCTTATTGCGATTTTTTTTTTTTTTTTTTTTTTTTTTTTTAACAAAAATATGTAGAAGAACACGATCGGCCTAAACTGAGGAAAATTTTTTTTTTTTTAATATATTTTGGGGGATATTTATTATAGCAAAATGTAAAAAATAATGCGTTTTTTTGCAAAATTGTCGCTCTTATTTTGTTTATAGCGCAAAAAATAAAAATCGCAGAGGCGATCAAATACGACCAAAAGAAAGCTCTATCTGGGGGAAAAAAAGGATGTCAATTTTGTTTGGGAGCCACGTCGCACGACCGCGCAATTGTCAGTTAAAGCGACGTAGTGCCGAATCGCAAAAAACGCTCTGGTCAGGAAGGGGGTAAAATCTTCCGGGGCCGAAGCGGTTAATGCTGAACACAGCTACATCCCCTGTTATAAGAGGGTGTGCACACTTATGCAACCACATTATTTTTATATATTTTTTTTTTTTTTTTATCTTTACTCTTTTGCCCCCCCCCCCCCCAAAAAAAAATTGTTTGTTTTTCAATTCAGTTGTACAGCTTATAGGTCACATTAACGGTGGAAAAAGTTCTGGAATGATTTATCTTTGTCTCAATTCTTCTTCCTTCTTCCTTCTTCCTTCTTCCTTCTTCCTTCTTCCTTCTTCCTTCTTCCTTCTTCCTTCTTCCTTCTTCCTTCTTCCTTCTTCTCATCACAGAAACCTGACATTTTAACAGGGGTGTGTAGACTTTTTATATCCCACTGTATACATGGGTTGGTGGGAGGAGCACCACTTCAATGGAGATGCTACCCCAATTAGAGACCACATCCATCATTATATTCATGATCTAAAATGTGTTTATAAGGACGTAACCTAGAATAGATTCCTAGAGTATCTAAACAAAAATGAACATAATCTGAGATTTGCAGGAGAGGAATCTGTAAATGAAATTATTTAGACGTAGTCTTAGAGGGTTCCATAATGGATCAACAAATCCACATGAAAGCATTAAGGGAAAACTTTTTAAAAAAAATTATCATCTTTATGTCACTAGCGGTCATCTGATGCATGTCCAAGACCAATACCCAAATGAAAGTTCACTCACATTAGACGACACTGTTCCACAATACACGACTGACAAAAGAGCAGAACAAATGGAGAGGAGGTTCCTAGAGGCCAAAATCAAGATGAGGTTACTAGGATACACCTCCTGGCCAGATATACCACCAGAAGAAGTTTACTCAAAAGATCCCGTGCAGATTGGGAGATCACTTCGAGAAAACTACATCGAAAAGGATGATGAGGTCTACATTTATCAGATTTCATACACAAATTGACCCTTAGGCCCCTTTTACACTGAAAAGCGGCGCTTTACCGTCGGTATGCGGCCGCTAGCGGGGCGGTTTTACCCCCCTGCTAGTGGCCGAGAAAGGGTTAAAACCAACGCAAAGCGCCTCTGCAGAGGCGATTTGCCGGCGGTATAGTCGCGCCGTCCCATTGATTTCAATGGGCAGGAGCGGTATACACTCTGCTCCTTCACTGCTCCGAAGATGCTGCTAGCAGGACTTTTTTTCCCGTCCTGCTAGCGCATCGCTCCAGTGTGAAAGCCCTCGGGGCTTTTACACTGGAATTAAAGCAGCGGCACTTTCGGGTCAGTTTGCAGGTGCTATTATTAGCGCAATAGCGCCTGCAAACTGCCTCAGTCTGAAAGGACCCTTACCTACAATCGCCGACTTCTTTATCTGATTTGGAGTTCTTGTGTGCCCTAGATTGCCAATCCCAACACCACCTCTCCCATATGTAATCTCCCATATGTAAGCTTTATTGAAGTCCACTTTCACACAGAGACATTTTACAGATGTTTTAGCGCTAAAAATAGCGCCTGTAAAGTGCCTCTCTGTCACTCCAGTGTGAAAGCCCAAGTGCTTTCACACTGGAGTGGTGCGCTTGCGGAAGCTAAAGTCCTGCAAGCAGCATCTTTGGGGCGGTTTAGGAGCGTTGTATACACTGCTCCCAAAACGCCCTGCCCATTGAAATCAATGAGCAGCGGAGGTTTGTGGGCAATCTTAACCTCTTCAGCCGCTAGTGGGGGTTAAAAGCGCCCAGCTAGCGGCCGAAAAGCGCTGCTAAAACGACGGTAAAGCTAGCGGCGCTTTACTGCCGACGCTTTCACCGCCCCAGTGTGAAAGTGCCTTAAATATTTGAAACAGACCCTGTACTTTGTGGGGGAATGGGAGGCAGAACTAGGCCTGGAATTCACCCCTGTTCAGCTTCAGAAACTCACCATGCTTTCTCCTGTGTCCTCGATCAGTTCTAGGACCCAGGAGATGTGTTACAAAATTATTTTCTTGCTGGTTTAAAACCCCCATTAAATTGTCAGCCATGTTGGCGGGATTGCACACAAGAAGGCTCATGCATCTCTGGTGGTGCCATCCTAAGATGCAGACGTTCTGGAGGGCAATATCACTGTGGATCCAAAAAACACCCTTGGGCTGGCCATACATGGTCGAATTTCGAAAGAATTTTCTTTTGAAAATCAAAAAATTTGTGCGCTTTGTGATCGGATGGTGCCGCCATTGATTTCGAAATTCGGCCAACCATGCCTTCAATTTCGCCTCATGTTGCTACAAAAAAGAATTTTCGTGGCTGGGAATCTTTTCTTTTCGGGAATTTTCTTTTCTTGCACATGCTTATTTCTTTTTCGATTTACATTTCTCACATGATGCTCCCATCATTGATTTAGAAAATCGTTTGCTTTTCAAAAAATTTCCAACATGTCCGATTTACTCAAATTTGATTGCCGCACGAAAATCGGCTGTTGCTGCAGCCCACTAATGGTGCGAAATACAAACGAAAATTCTTAGATAAGAAAATTCTTTCGAAATTCGACCCATGTATACAATTGACACCTCTACACTACCTGTATCATGACACTTTCCTCTGTCACTATGACTATATTTTATAATGTAATTTCCTATGACACTATAAAAACAGTGTTACCCCCACATCTTTAAATACCACAAAGGGTTTGATACGCAGGTTTTGGAAGCAGGAACGCTGCCCCACACTTCAAGATTGGAAGAGGGAAGTAGATAAGATAATAGAAGCTAAGAGAACTATTTGAGAGAAACCAGAAGTTTTGAAACATCTGGTTGGGTTGGATGTTTTACTCATTTGAAATTAGCAATAACAAATAAAACTGCCTCAGCTTGCCTGACTGATACATCCCTGGACCCCATGTTAGTTCAGTGGGAAACCTATTCCTTTACAGTCCATTGATTACACCTCGGGCAACCAGAACTTTTTGAAGTAGTGGATCACCATAATGCTGTATTCACTTGTATGGCACCTCTATACTGATTTGTGTACAAATCATAGGTGTTTGCTTTACTTACAATTACTGTGATCGCTTGTTTCATAGTTACATAGTAAGGTTGAATAAAGACACCAGTCCATCCTGAGTGAGGTATGCGTGTCTACAATTATCCCTATCCCTGTACATTGCATCTCATTAAGATGCTCATCTATTATATTATTATTTATTTAAGGTACCCATAAGGAGTTCACAATCCAAGGTCCCCAACCCACATTCATATACTAGGGCCAATTTTTGGAGAGAAGCCAATTAACCTACCAGCATGTCTTTGGAGTGTGGGAGGAAACCCACGCAGGCACAGGGAGAACATACAAACTCCAGGCAGGTAGTGTCGTGGTTGGGAATCGAACCAGCGACCCTTTTTACTGCTAGGGGAGAGTGCTAACCACTACCCCACTGTGCTGCCCACCGTCTCCCTGTTAGTCCTCTTTCATGTTTTCCCTTTCTGTGTGAAGGATGCACATTCAAGGCACTACACACTGGATGGGAGCACTTGGACATTGCTACATTCTTTTTTTTTTTTTTCTTTTAACTTTATTCAATTTTAATTTTTTTTTTTTTTTTTACAATACAGGTATCAAAAATCAATTGAGCATTATCTGAACTACAAGATAGAATTAATAAATAAGCAAAAATAGGAGTCCAATATACTAGAAGAAAACAAAGAAAAAAAAGAGAACCATGGAGGTAGAGGAGTCCTTCAACCCATCTTCTACATCCATATCCAATATTATAAAATTAGAGTATACACCTTAATTTCTCCCCACTTACCCAACCCACCTCCCTCCCATACCGACATACTTGTTTTTGAATTTCTGTAACGATTTTATCAGACTATTCTTATATTGGCTATAATTTATCTTATTGAGATTAGCTAACCCATAACTCCCATTTCGGTCTAGTATTCCTTTCCCCTAACAGATTGACGGTTCTATTTGTTTTTCACGCTCTATTATACTCATTACTTTCTATTCGGGGCAACCCATTTTTTCCAGCCACAGCCTCCACATCCTATCAAATGCCTTAAAATTACCTCTCTTTATGTACACTGTTCTTTCCCTACAGAGGGTTCAATCCTGTCTCTTAGGGGGGGGGGGGGGGGGGGTGTACCTTTGATTGCCATCTTAATGTGATCACTTTCCTAGCTTGGAACAAGCATCTCAAAATTGCCACTGTTGTGCTTTTCCTTTCCCCCTGTTCCCTTCTATACCCCAGTATACATACTATGGCCTCCCTCTCCAATGTAATCCCAAATATGTCTCTCATGCTATTGATCACCCCCTCCCAGTATCGGAACAGCTTGGGGCATCTCCACAACTTGTGTATGAGATCCCCAGTCCCCCGACATCTGGGGCAATTGTCATCAGATCTTTTACCAAACTTAAAAAGCCGCTTAGGCGTATAATAGGCTCTATTTTTAACAGCATCACATATGATTTCTTCTGTGGAGGAGAGACCGATACCATCGGTCCCATCTCTAAGATTCTCTTCCACTGTACCTGTGTTATAGCCCCTATATCCTCTTCCCATTTTGCTCTTACAGAGTGGAGTATCTCCCCACTGTTGACTTCTTTACTAATTTGCCCATATATTTCAGATCTAAGACCCTTAGTGGGACCACCTGAAATATACTTTGAAAGAGAGGTGTTTCTTTCCATTCTAGAGTATGATTCCTAAATTGGGCTTCAAGGGCATGTACTAGCTTTAAATAAGTATAAAATGAGCTCTGCGGTAAATTAAATTCACGTTTCAACTCCGGGAATTTTTTAAGAGTGTTACCTGTATAAAGTTGTCTCAGCCTTTTAATACCTTGTTTTTCCCACTCTCTAACTTTTTCTATCTTAAGAATTTCCTGCAAGTTGTAGTTGTCCCAAATGGGGGTATATTTAGTGGACCCATTGTATCTCCTCTGTTTTTTTAACTATTTTCCATATTTTAATCATCATTTTAATTGTTGGATATGTATAGTGAAAAGAATCTGCCTCTAGAGCTTTAATTATTGTGTTGTGTAAAGCACCTGTTAATAGTACTCTTCCATTGGGGGTACTTCCATTCGGGACCCCACATCCCATTAACTGCTGCAGTTGTGATGATAAATAATAGCGCTCGGGGTGGGGCAGTACGAAGCCACCATCCCCCACCGGGAGCTGAAGTGTACGGAGTCTGATCCTGGCTTGTCCCCCTTTCCATATTAGCTCCCTAAAAGGCTCTCGATTTTATTGAATCAATTCTTGCATATCCACACTGGGGAGTTGTGCAAAACATACAATTGTGGCATCCAAATAATTTTTTTAAACTGCATCTTCCTGCCACTGATAAAGGAAACCGTTTCCAAATGGCGATCTTTTGTTTAAATTTGGACAAAAGTGGGATAAGATTTTTGCTTATATGTTTGTTAGGGTCTTTTGTCATTGCAATCCCCAGATATTTCAATGTATCCACTATTGCCAACTTAGGCATTCCTGGAATTATTCTATCACTAATGGGATCTATTGGTAATAGCTCAGATTTCTACTAGTTTATCTCCAACCCTGTAAAGCTACCAAATGACTCTACTATACTCATTGCCTTTGTCAACGACTGGCTCATATCTCCCAAGAAGAGCAGGATGTCATCCGCATACAACGCAATTCTTTCTTCACCCGTCTTTCTCTGAAAGCATGTTATCTCAGAACTCATTCTTATAGAGATAGCCAAAGCAGAGAGTAAAGGAGACAATGGACACCCCTGTCTTGTCCCCCTCTCTAGTTCAAACCTGTCCTAGAGTTTATTAATTTTTAGTCTTGCATTAGGCCTGTCATATAGCATTTTAATCCAACCAGTGAAAGGGGGACCAAATCCAAATTTCTCCATCACCCGCCAGATATAACCCCACTCCACACTATCGAAAGCTTTAGTCACGTCTAGTGACTATATGGCTCTTGATCCCTTGTTCTCCGTTGGGGTTCGTAAATTTAAAAAAGCCCTTCTGATGTTCAAATTTGTGGATCTATTAGCTATAAATCCTGCCTGATCTGAATGTTTAGGGATAAATCTGTTTAACCTAGCTGCCAGGACCTTGGCCAAAATTTTGGCGTCAGAGCATAGGAGAGAGATTGGCCTATATGCAGCTACATCTAGGGGCTCCTTCCCTTCTTTCTGTAATACTATAATAGTTGCCTCTAACATTGAAGCGGGCAAATGACCCTCCCTGGCTGGCCCTTCCAGTGTGTTTAGCAACTCTGGGATTAATATATTGCCATAGTGTTTATATGCCTCAGTTGGAAGCCCATCTGGGCCAGGGGATTTTTGGTTTACCATACTAGCTACTGCCTGTTGGAGTTCTGCAATGGTTATTGGAGTTTCTAGTTCGTCCCTTTCCTCTTGCGAAATGGCCGGAATTTCCAGGTTCCCCAGGAAATCCTCCATCACGCCCTCCGCACCCTTTTTCTGAGCAGTATAAAGGTTTTTATAGTAGTCCCTAAATATTTGCACTATCTTTGTAGTATTTGATATTATTTCTCCTCCTGTAGACCTAATGGTAAGAATAGTAGATGGAGGGGAGTTGGACTTCACCAGCTGTGCCAGCATCTTTCCCACTCCTTCACCCTCTGCAAAGAAGGACTGCTGCTGAAGGAGACGCCTAGTCTTGACCTTCTGCATAATAGCTAACTTATACTCCTGTTTATCTAACTATGTTGTTTCCCTCCCGGGCATTGGATCTATTATATAGTTATTTTCAGCCTCAAGCACCTCTCTTCGGATTTTTTTCCTCCCAGACCTGAGCTTCTTTATTATATTTGGCCACTTTCTGTATTAGGGCACCCCTAAGAAAAGCCTTTAGGGTGTCCCATAGTATCCCAGCCGACACCATTCCTTCATTAAATTCTACAAATTCTCTCACCTTAGGGAGAACCCCATCCGTTTTTTTAATTCAAACCAGTATGGATTTATTTTCCACTCCTTCTGGGGTTTGTTCCCTCCTAATTTTAATGAAATCACTATTGGGGAGTGGTCCGATATACCTCTTGGCCAATATATAATTTTTTTCAGTAATCTGTAACGCTCTATCATTCCCCTAGGCAATATCTATCCTGGAGAGTGTGGAGTTCGAGGCTGAATAGCAAGAATATTGCAGGGCTTCCGGGTTCCGCGCTCTCCACAGGTCTAATAACCCCACTTTGTCCAGGAATTGAGGCAAGCGGCTCTTCTCCATAGACTCTGAAAAAATCCTTACGGGAAATCTATCCAACTTGCTATCTAGGATCTCGTTAAAATCTCCAACCACTATGATCGGCACTCCTTCTCAATCTAACAAGAAATGTTAAATGGTGGGGGAATATAAATATTTGCCACAATATACATGCTATTATCAATTGAGCAGTACAGAAAAATATATCGACCCATCTCATCTATGCTGGACTGCCTGACGGAAACGTTCACCCCGGTTTTCAACAAGAACGCTTACCCCCCTATTATAGGAGGAGTAAACCGAGTGGTATTGACATTGGTATTTCTTAAACTATAATTGCTGGACTGTATGTTTAGTTAAATGGGTTTCCTGCAGGTAGGCCAGCCTTTACTCCAAATTTCTCCAGCATGGAGAATACTGCTGCCTTTTTGACCGATGTCCCCAGTCCCCTGACATTCCAGGATCCTATATTAAGTGTTTTAGCTTGCATCAAAAAATCAGGAGATATATACAGAGCTGTAGGGAATGTCTGTTTAAAACTAAATTTCTAATTCATACTTTAGCTTCCCTCTGGTATTCATTATTTTAGGCTGTGTACCCCATATCCCAGTCACTTTTCTAATACCATTAGTGATTTTAAACAACGTTACCAACACAACCAACTTAAGTGGATATATACTCAGAAATAATTTCAAGTGAATTTCAAATACCCTTTTCCCTATAACTATAACTTTGTGTATAAACTTGCATCCGACAAGTGAGATTCCCTATAATATTCCTGCGTGTTGTGACTTCATTTAATCCACACTTCCCCAGTGTTAATTCTTGAACAGATCCTGTGTTACCTCACCCTTTCCCCCCTCCTCCTCACCCATCCTCCTCCCCACCACCTAACTAGGTAACCCCCGAGGGGCTTTTGAGTGACCGTTTCCCACACCACCTTTTCCTCATATTCTCTCCCATATTCATTCCCATCCATCACTCCCCATGCAGCAACTGTGTGCGACTACCCCCCCCCCCCCCCCAAAAAAAAAAGCAAAAGGAAATCAACTAATGCATCCTATACGTTTTACATTCCTCCCACCCCTTTCGGATTATTTAAAGTTTCTCCTTGTTTTCTTCCAGCCACTTCTCTTCCTGGCCGGTGATTCAGAAATCTGGGTTTCCCCCCAGTGCATTTACACATAATCTTGCTGGGTAGAGAAGGGCATAAGTGAACTTAAATTTTTGTAGAGTACATTTGAACTGTATAAATTTTGCTCTACGTCTCTGAAGATCCGGCGAAAAGGTGTAAAATTATATTTTGGTACCCTTGAAGAAAGCATTTCCCGCGTCCCTTGTTTTCCGCAGCAGTGACACTTTGTCCTTGTAATTAAGGAACTTCATCAATAGCTGCTTAGGGAATCCTCCTGCTGGGGGGCCCTAAATCGAAAACATTGTTGAGAATTATTCTTTACCAAAAAGATCAACCAGTCACTTTTCTAGGAACTCTATAGTGTTGGGGCCCTCACTTTTTTCCGGCAGGCCCACCAGCCTCACATTATCCCTTTGGCTCCTATTCTCCATCTCCTCCATTTTAGACGCATGCTTGGATATCTGTTCCTTCATACTTTTCATTTCTTTTATTAGTGGTGATATATTATCTTCTAACTGGCTGACCCTTCCTTCCAAGACTGTTGTTCTCTCCGCTGTTTTATGCAAATCCTGTCTGACCATAGTCAGATCCTCTTTTACTCCCTTCATTTGCTCGCAGAGATCCTTAAGCGAACCATTACATGCGCTCACTGCCATAAATACGTCCGTTAGAGTTGGTTCCTTCTCTGGTGTTAAGCCAGACTCAGGTAATACATCTGTATTCACATTTTGTTCACTCATCCCCATATTTTTATTGCTTTGTACTTTTGTTAACTAAACCGGCGGTGCTGTAGCAGTTAAATGACTTTGGCTCAGGCCTAGGCTTTTTCTATCCGATGATCCCCCTTGTGTCTTGGGCTGCGATTGTGACCCCTTCTTTGGTGGGGTCTGAGCGTTGGTATGTGCGTATTGCTCCAATTTTGCAGCTGCTGCGGCTGCTGCCATTTGCTGGGCATTTTTATCCTTAGAGGAGTGTAGATGCTGCATCCTCCCTTTCTTTTCCTTTTTCTTTAATTAACAGAAGGCTCTCCAACCCCTAAGCCAATATAACAGTATAGAACAAAAATACTGCTGCTCTTCTTTTTTTTTTTTTTTTTTTTTCCCCGTCCTTCCTTCCTCTCTTCCTGCACTGGGGTGCACACACTTGCTATGCTGCTCGATTGTCTACACAATGTACCCAGATTGTACGACTTTAGTTAGTGACCTGGAGCTATATACACAGTTGCTAGCATGTGCATCTTTGCACAAACAACAATCATCCAGATATGAGCACCTTTGCAAATTCAACCGTCAGTAGTGCCTATCCACAAAATGTCTCTTGTATACACATATTCTGGGTCGGCGCTTAGTAATATGACAATGTCCATACATTCTTTACTAGATTACTGGGTTAACATATGGCAGCATATAACATGATCTTAAAGCATTACAACTCCTCTTTACTCACGTGTCCTTTTTATTTTTCTATTAGAGTGTCCATATGTCAGGAGATTAAGTAACCAGGCTCTTGCTGTCTTTTCACACACTTGTTCCTTCACAAGGAGGCCCCCCCCCGGTTCGCTCACTCCCCCAGCAAGTCAGTGTCCACACCGTGTGCTGGGAGCCAACACTCACTCCCACCTGGGAGCTCTCCGATGCCCCCGCATGCAGCGAACAATCAGCCAGTATCCGCCGCACACGAGATATCACTCAGGTGGTGTGTGGCGTGTGACGGCACTCTCAGCTGTACTCATCGCCGCTCAGGAAGGGTCGGGAAGGATCGGAAAGGCTCAGGTTCGCGAAGTCTCTCCTATATCTTCGTATGCCTCCGGAATATCACTGATGCGGACAGCCAGCGCTTCTCCTCCTCTGCTCCGCACTGCTCAGGGAAATGTGCAGATACCATCCACCATGGTCTTGCCTTATAGGGGGGGACGGAGGGAGAACACACAGAGCTCTCTCACTCCATACCACGGCGCATCGCAGCTCACACACTCCCTTCCGGTCATGCCCCCAGATCGGACATTGCTACATTCTTAGCTGTATGCCGCCTCCTACCCAAGCCGGTGTTGTTGCAAATGTGATTCTTATTACTCACCATGTTCATTTCTGATGCACAACCATTTTGTATAACCTTGAAAATGATTGACACAACCTTTTGCTGTATAAAAGTCCATTTCTCGTTTTGTTATACAAAATTAAACCAATTTATACAAAAAAAAAAAAGACAAACCAGTTGTCTTTAGCACTCGCTACAGCATAGAATTGAATGAAATGAGGATTGTGAAGGGTCATTTGCCCATTTTGCCGCCTCCTGCCACGTGTAAAAGTGATCGGGCGGATGTAGAGCCACTTTGTTATCTTTTACTAGAAAGCCCATTGCCCGCTCTAAAGAAAAATACCAGAATCACGATTGCAGCTGCAGTCATGATCCTGATATCGTCACTTCCAGCCAAGTATGTTTATACCTTTATTTGTATGTTGCACGGAAAGCGGTTAAATTGGGCACCTGGATCCCTTGAGGTTTGAATTATGAGTGGAACCTCTGAATTTTCTCTCCATCTCATCTTTCTCCAGTTCCCTGTGTTAGGGAGGCCACACATGATTTTTTTTTTTTTTTTTCTTTCTCTTCATTCAGCCAGCGGGATGATTGAAAAAAATAACCGATTTCCCCCATCTACTGATTCGTTGTGGATGGGGCAACCCTCCCGCTGTGCTATTGCATTCTGCCTGTGTTAAGCCTTCCTCTCCAGCAGAATGCAATGATCAGTGTTGCAGCCGGCGGCACTGATCTGGAAACACCTTACAGGCTGGTTGTACACAAGGCAATTAAAAGATCTGCTTGTGTACAACCAGCTAACCAATTCAGTCCCTGCTGAACCAGATGAATTTCGATCCATGTATGGCTAGCTTTAGTTTAAGAGTGTTCTTGTATTCTATTTTTTGCTATCCAGTTTTTTGAGACAGTGCATAATATTTTTTAAGAAACCTTTTGATAATTTAACGCTAATTCATACCCCCTATGGGCTTTTAACATGTTTTTTTGTTTAAAATGACATTCCATAAAGATTTAATTTGTATGTGTTGTTTTTTTTATTATTATTACAATACTCCCTTTTCTACTTTTGTGGCGTACAGTATCTCACAAAAGTGAGTACACCCCTTACATTTTTGTAAATATTATATCTTTTCATGTGACAACACTGAAGAAATTACACTTTGCTACAATGTAAAGTAGTGAGTGTACAGCTTGTATAACAGTGTCAATTTGCTGTCCCCTCAAAATAACAACACACAGCCATTAATGTCTAAACTGCTGGCAACAAAAGTGAGTACACCCCTAAGTGAAATGTCCAAACTGGGCCCAACTAGCCATTTTCCCTCCCCGGTATCATGTGACTCGTTAGTGTTACAAGGTCTCAGATGTAAATGGGAAGCAGTTGTGTTTAAATTTGGTGTTATCGCTCTCACTCGCTCGTTCTGGTCACTGGAAGTTCAACATGGCACCTCATGGCTAAGAACTCTTTGAGGATCTGAAAAAAAGAATTGTTGCTCTACATAAAGATCCCCTAGGTTATAAGAAGATTATCAAGACCCTGAAACTGAGCTGCAGCAAGGTGGCCAAGACCATACAGCAGTTTAACAGGACAGGTTCCACTCAGAACAGGCCTCGCCATGGTCGACCAAAGAAGTTGAGTGCATTTGCTCGGCATCATATCCAGAGGTTGTCTTTGGGAAATAGACTTATAATTGCTGCAGAGATTGAAGGGGTGGGATGGGGGGTGGGGGTCAGCCTGTCAGTGCTCAGACCATATGCCGCACACTGCATCAAATTGGTCTGCATGACTGTGTTTCCAGAAGGAAGCGTCTTCTAAAGATGAAGCACAAGAGAGCCCGCAAACAGTTTGCTGAAGATAAGCAGGCTAAGGACATGGATTACTGGAACCATGTCCTGTGGTGTGATGAGACCAAGATGAACTGATTTTATTCAGATGGTGTCAAGCATGTGTGGCGGCAACCAAGTGAGGAGTACAAAGACAAGTGTATCTTGCCTACAAGCATAGTGGTGGGAGTGTCATGGTCTGGGGCTGCATGAGGGCTGCTGGCACTGGGGAGCTACAGTTCATTGAGGGAACCATAAATGCCAATGTGTACTGTGACATACTGAAGCAGAGCATGATCTCCTCCCTTCGGAGACTGGGCCGCAGGGCAGTATTCCAACATAACAACCCCAAACACACTTCCAAGATGACCACTGTCTTGCTAAAGAAGCTAAGGGTAAAGGTGATGGACTGGCCAAGCATGTCTCCATATTTAAACCCTATTGAGCATCTGTGGGGCATCCTCAAATGGGAGATGGATGAGCGCAACATCCACCAGCTCTGTGATGTCTTTATGGAGGAGTGGAAGAGGACTCCAGTGGCAACCTGTGAATCACTGGTGAACTCTGTGTCCAAGAGGGTTAAGGCAGTGCTGGAAAATAATGGTGGCCACACAGAACTTTGACACTTTTTTTTTTTTTTTTTGGCGAAATTTGGACATTTTCACAGACCTCAATGGCTGTGTTTGAGCCATTTTGAGGGGACAGCAAATTTACACTGTCATACAAGCTGTACATTCACTACTTTACATTGTAGCAAGGTGTCATTTCTTAACTGTTGTCACATGTGAGGGGTTTACTCACTTTTGTGAGATACTGTATGTTGGATTATTGCACACACCAATGCATTCAACAGTTTTGCTTCATACATCAGTCTTAAGCCTAGTACACACAGGTATTTTTTGTTCATTCAACCCAGTGGGCTGAACGAAAAAAGAGGTGTTCGATGTACTAACTAAGCAATGTTGGTACAGCGATCTCCCCACTGAGCTATTGTGTTCTGACACGGGGACTGCCTTCCTGGCAGAACACACTGGTCAGTGCTCCCAGCCATTGACTGCGAGTGCTGATCGGATTCTGGTTGGCTGCTGGTTTCCAGCAGGCCCATTTGACAGAAGCTAGACAGGTTGTTGTACACACTGGCAAAATGTCGGCCAGGTTCTGTTGAGCCGGCTGATATTTGGCCTGTGTTTACCAGCCTTTTACTGACCACCTGCTCACATTTTTTTTTCTCTTGGGTTTTTTTTTTTTTTTTTTTTCTTTTTACCTTTTTGGCTTTTTTCGCATGTGGCCATTAAGAGCCTTTTGCCTTGCACACTGCATTGATATTGAGATAATAAGCAGTGGAATCTATAGTTCTTCATTCATATGTGCTGTCTATAACCATTGTTTCGCCTGGTGTGTGTGTGTGTGTGTGTGTGTGTGTGTGTGTGTGTGTATGCATGCATGTAATCCCTTTGCCACAGCAATGCTTACCTCTACGATTAAGGCTTCATGTACACGGGACATATTTACAACCTCTCCTGAACGATTTAACTCGTGATAGTGACCCGCGTTTCAAACGTCTGTTTTGCCGCGTTTACATGTTGCGTTTTGCCGCATTTGAGTTTTTAGAAGCTTTTTTTTTTTCAAAATGGCCAAAAAGGAAAAACGTCTGTAAACTAAACCGCGCTTGGAAGCATTTGGCTCTCTTGAAATGCCTCTAAACTCAGCTTCTGAACCCATTATTTTTTTTTTTTTTTTTTTGCGTTCCAAAAAAAGCCTCTAAACTCAACTGCCCAGAAACTACTGTAAAGGACCCAGTGTACATATACTGATAAGATAACATAGAAGATAGTTCAGGAGCAGTTGAAAAAAAATGCCCAATTGCTCCTAAATATCCGTTTACCAGCAGCAGTGTACATGAGGCCTTAGCCCCTTTTCTGTGAAACATGTCAAGAGGGGTGTGGCTGATGGCCGGGGAGTTGAGCAAAAGTCTGTCTTTCACTTACTTCACACCATAGTTGAATACAGTGGAGTTGATTTACTAAAACTGGAGAGCGCAAAAACTGGTGCAGATCTGCATAGAAAAAGCTTTCATGTGTTATTTTTTTTTTTTTTTTTTTTTTTTTTTATCAAAGCTTAATTGAACAAGCTGCAGTTAGAAACTGGCTACCATGCACAGCTGCACCAGCTTTTGTGATATTTGTTTACTATATTGTATCTATGACCGTGATCTAGATTCCACCCAGAGGTATTACTGGCCATGATCCCTTTTTATTACATTTTCCACACCTCGGGGAGCAGGATGTGGGGGTTGGCCAGATACTGAGTCAGACACAGCATTGATTTGTGGAGGCGATATGTCAAGATTGGATTGCCAATGAGTATTCCGCTATTCCTCAGGTTTTTTTATGGAAATGCTTTTGAGGCCTGGATTGGGCGAGGGGGAGTATAACTCGCATATTAACCCCTTAGTGCTGACCCTACGCACATATGCAGCCTCAGCTTTAAGGGGTTATACTGGGATAATGCATGCAGCTGCATGCATCATCCCGGTACTGTTTTTTAGAGCGGGCGGTCGGCTTTTCAGGGATAACAACCAATATGGCTAAAAGCCGCTCGGCTGTTATCCCGAAGGAGCGAGAGGGGACCTCCCCTACCGCTGCCTTCCGACACTCTTTTCCGGCTTCCCGTCCCAGCCGGCTTTTAAAACTTTGATATTTTAATTCCTACTTCTTGTAAGTGCAACTTTTTAAGCTTTTACTAAATTTTTGTATGATATGATTTACACTATGGTGAGCTCCTTTCTATTCTGGGTAATACCTGGTCTACATCTATGACCACTGATCGAGTCTCCCTGGTCGTTTGCTGTATACTTTCACCTCATCAATCAAGTATCCCTGAGTTGCGGTTTTATACTCCCTGGATAAAGGCCCTGGCTGGGTATTAGCCGCAGGCTTATAACAGCTCGCCTTCCGGTAAGCATGCGCTTTACATGATGGAGGTGCATGAATTTATGGTGGTGTTGGAAGTCAGTTTAAGAGTTCACCTATTTTTGCATCTTGTGGTCTAATTTTTACATTTATACATCTTTTTTCACTTTTTGGTGTTGGTGTGTGGTGTCACGATACCATTTTTAGCGCAGCTGCATCCTAATTACCATTTTTATACATGTGTGTATCTCACTTTTTGAGCTGCTGCTTTTCTGTATGTACCAGTTCACTTATCGCAGTATTCGGGCGGTGGGCTTTTCAGGGATAACAACTGATGCGGCTAAAAACCGTTTGGCTGTTATCCCGAAGGAGCGAGAGGGGACCCCCCCCCCCCCGCCACCTTCCGCCGCTCTTCCCGGGCCTCCCGTCCCACCGGGAGACCCGATTCATGATCCGGCACTTCTGATGGCTAGAGTAAGACTGGAAGGAAACCAGAAACTGCTTTCTTCCTGTCTTATTTCTGTAAACACGGAAGCGACCTCACAACGTCACTTCCGGTTTACTCGGCTGCCAATGGCGCCATTTTAAAAAAAGACCATATTCAGAATCGCTATTTTTGGCGATCTAAATACTTTGAAGTGCGAAGGAGGGATTTTGGGCCTTTTAGACCCCCGGTCCCTCCATAAAAAGTACCTGTCACCACCTATTACTGTCACAAGGGATGTTTACATTCCTTGTGACAGCAATAAAAGTGATCAATTTTGACAATGTAAAAAAAAAATAAACTAAATGAAGAAAAAAACAATTTTTTAGCGCCCCCTGTCCCCGCGACCTCGCACGGCAAAGAAAATGCACACGTAAGTCACGCCTGCATATGTAAACAGTGTTCAAATCACACATGTGAGGTATCGCCGCAATTGTCAGAGCGAGAGCAATAATTCTAGCACTAGACCTCTAACCTGGTAACCGTTAATTTTTTTAAAGTGCCGCCTATGGAGATTTTTAGGTACCATAGTTTGTCGCCATTCCACAAGTGTGTGCAATTTCAAAGCACAACATGTTTTGTATCTATTTACTGGGTGTAACATCTTTCACATTATACAAAAAAATTGGGCTAACTTCAGTGTTTAGTTTTTTTTTTTTTTGTTTTTTTTTTTTTTTCCCCCAAAAAATTGGGTTTGAAAGACCACTGCACAAATACAGTGTGACATAAAATATTGCAACTATCGCCATTTTATTCTCTAGGGTCTGTGCTAAAAAAAATATATGATTGGGGGTTCCAAATAATTTTCTAGCAAAAAAAACGTATTTTAACTTGTAAGCAACAAATGTCAAAAATAGGCTTAGGCATGAAGATAGGACACAGCGGGATCATTCTTGGCCTTGGAGGAGGAAATTAAGCATAGGGAGGCAGCGTGTATAAAATGCTTACACCGAGCAGCCTACCAAGCCTGGTGACAGGCTATGGGGGAACATGCCAAAAAATGTATCTTGCATACCGCTCAAACGGTTTTTGAATATAGCAATAAGAATGGGAAATTGTTGGCATAGTTGGCCAAAGAACGGTTTGCCAGTACTCTTATAGAACAGATCTGGGACTCCATGGGCTCAATCCTATCACTCTGACCACATTAATTGCAGGTTTACAGTCTTTACTTCACTAGAGTCTCCTGTGGTGAGAATGACCCATTCACTTATTGGACAGGATCTCCCTCTCCTTCTTGGAGGCCTCTGCACAAAATGAGCTAGAGGTAGATATTACACTAAGAAGTACAAGGAGCAATTTGTCAGTTACAAGCTGTTAAAACCCCAGGGATAGGTGGCCTACCTATTGAACTTTACTCCCATCCAGTTGACTTATTGGCCCCTTGAGTAACGGATATGTTTCAACAATTGGCCCTTTTGGGGTTTATTCCCTGAGTGAATGTCTGAAGGTAATATTGTACTGGTGCCCCCGGCCAAGTAAGACCCAGTTTCTTAAACGTACATGCTAAGATCTTAGCTAAAATATCAATCTTGGGTGACTAATCTTGAACTTTGCAATCGTCATAGGCCTTTGACTCAGTAGCGTGGACTTATTTAGCACTACGCAGATCTGGCTTTGGGCTTAACTTTGTGCATACACTTGCTTTAAAGTGGTTTGTAAACCTTTTGTGTTTGTAGTGTGTGTGTGTGTGTGTGTGTGTGTGTGTGTTTTTTTTTTTTTTTTGTTTTGTTTTTTATCATACTTGCCTCCATTGTGCAGTTTGTTTTGCACAGTGTGGCCCCGGTCATCGTCTTCTGGGGTCCCCTGGCGGCGCTCGCGGCTCCTCCTCCCATCAGTAAACCCCCTGGGAGAAGCGCTCTCCGTGGGGGATACCGGAGTCCAGCATTTGTGTCCATAGACACAGAATGCCAGACTCGGCCCCGTCCCACGGCGCCAGCTTCATTGGATTTGATTGACAGCAGCGGGAGCCAATGGCTGCGCTGCTATCAATCTATCCAATCGAGACGAGAACCTCGGGCAGAGAGGAAAAGCACATCTCCGCCGAGGGAACGAAGGGCTCAGGTAAGTAAAACGGGGGGGGGGGGCGGCTGGGGGGCCGGTCAGTGTCAAGTTTTACGAGGGTTTACAACCCCTTTAACCTTTTCTGGTCAAACCTCCCTCTTAATAGGATGAGGCATATCAATCTTATTAAAATGTTTTTTCTACCCAAATTTAACTATGTATTTAGAAATTGTCCTGTCTGGTTGTCGAGGATATTCTTTAAAGAACCAAACCAATGCAGAAGTGCATTTATTTGGAAAGGGGGCTTCACTAAGGCAACCTAGACCTACTTTGCACTTGCCTGTCCACAGGGGTGATTTTAGCTTACCTGATTTTTACGTGTCTTATTGGGCTACAGTTTTAGTTACAGGTGGTGGTTTGCACAACTAATGGATAATGCAGCAGTCTGTTAGGAAGCTGCTTTGCATAGGATCCCTTACTAGGTAGGTAAAGCTAGGTAAAGTCTTTAGGGGCCACAGGGCATTCCTTGGACTAACCAAAAGGACTCCATGGCCAGATGTAGATTTCCCTACATCAGCCTCTACATGTCCCTACCACCATCCCCAGCTTTAGCCTTACTAGGCATACTTGAGGACACACAGGCCTTATCACAATCCTCCCCACTGCATGCAGTGCTCTCCAGGAAATTCGGTCAGTGCTGTTGCCTATGTTTAAACTGAATTTCTCTTTTGTTCATTGACGGACACAGCTTTTCACATTCTTGACTGTAGGGTTAAATCGCCACCTTCAGGAGTAGGACTAGGCAGAAAAAAAGAACAAACACAGCACCGCCTATGGGCAGTTCTAACTGGTAAACCCCTCTGCTTTTTTTTTTTTTTTTGTTTGTTTCTTCTCTCGCTATTCTGCAGGATCTTCAATCAACTGCTGGGCTGGGTGACAGGCTGGATAATAGATCCTTGTAGTCTCCCCAGCTTGGCCAACAAGTGTACGCAAACCTTTACTAAGTGCTGGGTTGGCCGCGATGAGCACCATCCTGGAGCAGGGCGGCCGGTGAGTGTGGGCTCTTAGCAGCTCCTCACACCTCTGCCAGCTTCCCATTGCCAGTTCCTCCTTTCTACCAGGCTTCCTGTCTGCTTGGCCCATTACCAGACTTGGGCCTCTCTTCGACCTGGCCCTCCTCCTCTGCCATTTCTCCTCCCCTTCCCCCAGGGGGGCTGCTCCTGGTCTGTGGGGAGGGCCTGTGCAGCGTTTTTTGTTTGAGTGCGGGGAAATCCTGTGAGGTGCGGGGTTCCCCTGTTCAACTCTCTGTGCCTGCCATGTGCAGGGTGTACGGCCGGCGTCCTACCCTCTCATGCTCGTGACCTCCATTTTCTAGGTGGGCGAGTTTGTTTTGCTTGGCGGCCATGTTCCAGTTCCCAGAGCACAGACTACTGGAGGGCTGCCATTTTTCTTGTAGCCTTTTCGGGAGGCTTCTGGCGGTCCTCGTGTGCAGGACCTATGGGTGGACGGGACAGCATCTCTCGAGCCTGGTGTGCTTCTCCACATGGAGCTCTCCCCTCAGCTGGCAAACAGTGCACCACACTGCTTCTCAAATCTCAGTCGGTGGTGGTGAGTCTTACTGGGGTCCCCTTGGTCTGCGGCAGCTGTTAGGGCATTTACTTACGTCCCTCATGGGCATTCTGTTCCTGGCGCTGCCCGGTCAAGCGTGGGATCCTTTGATGGTGTCTGAAACTGGACCTCCTCCAACAGACCCCTGCCCCCCCCCCGCTAGCACCTCTGGGTCTGGTCTGCTAATCCCCTGGATGCTCGTTCTGCGTGAGGCTGATAAAAAAAAAACGCCCCTGCCTTCTCCTTCCTCAGGGAAGGACTCTGAACCGGAGTCGGGCTCTGCCCTAGCAGGACTGACCTTTCCTGAGTGCTCGAATGACATGGTCCCTGATCAGTCTGACAATGAGGAGGAATCCTCATCGGCCGTTGCCACGCATGAAAAAGCTCAGGTGGCTGCGTTCATTACTGCAAAGCTAGATACCTTTTAAAAATTGAGGATCCTTCTGGGGCTACCGTGGAGGTGCCTTTCCCCTTTGGAGTCGACCTGCGCGGCTGAGGTTTTCCCTTACCTGACCTATTTCGGTTTACCTCTAAGGATTGGGAACGCTCGCAGCAATCTTTTCAGTCGTGAGACATTTTTCGGTGCATTACCCCTTTGGGAGACCCTTCTGAAGAAGTGGTCCTCTAGGTTGAACAAGGCAACCATGTTTCCATTGAAGGGGTCTCCTTCTTTCAAGGACCCTGGAGACAGGAAGGCGGAATTGATTGCCCGTCCTATGTTTACGATGGCGGGCTCGGCCCTTCGCCCAGTGCTGGCCACAACTCTGGTGTCTGATGTTTACTGAGTGGGCTAAACTATTACACTGCAATTTGGGTAATGAGTAGGTATCCCCGGTCTATGTGGAACTGGCGGACCATCTAGTACAGGGCCTCAAGTACATTTTGTGATGCTGCCTTGGATGCGGCCCCTCTGCTTCCTAAGTTGTCCTTGTTGGCTGTAGTTCGGCGGGTACTTTGGCTTAAGTGTTGGTCAGCGGTCCAAACTACCGAGAAAGCCCTGGCCCATTTACCCTTCCAGGGCTAACAGCTTTTTGCAGCCACTCTGGACAACATTTTGTTAAGGATCTTACAGGAGGAGAGAGTACTTTTCTCCCGCAGTCCAAAAAGGGCCGGGAGCCTCGCCGCAAACGGGGCCCCTCCTTTTCAGTTTACAAACTGCTTTTTTGCTCTCCAAGTTCTGCGGACAGGGGATCACAGTCCGCCAAGGCTCCCGCAGGTGGGACGAAGTGCTTCACAAGCCTGCAAACAAGCCCTCCCCCGCATGAAGGTTTGCCCCCACCTGGAAGGCAGGTTCGCTGGTCAGTGGGCCTCCCTATTTTCCGACCAACTGGGTTCGCAAACTGATTTTATCCAGCTACACAATAGTCTTTCTTTCTTTCCAGCCTTCATCTCTCCCCATCTTGTCTGCAAGCTCTGCATGGGGCAGTACAGGTCTTGCTGCATTTGGGGTGTGATAGCCCTGTTGCAAGCTTCGGAAAGGTTTCAGGAGTTTTACTCCAAACGTTTCAAAATTCAGTTCAGTTCCGAAGAAGAAAAGTGTCTGTCAGGTAGTGGACCTCAAGGCCCCCAATTGCTTCGTGAAAGTACAGAGGTTCAAGATGAAGTCCATTTGTTCTGTGGTGGCCACCCTTTATCAGGGATATTCCCTGGTCTCCATAGACATCAAGGGCACGTACTTGCATGTTCCCATCTGCGCCGGGCACCATTGCGTCCTGCGCTTTGCGATCGGGGACACGCACTTTGTTTCGCTGCCCTTTTGGCCTGGCCTCGGCCCCCCGTGTGTTCACCAAGATGCAGGCTCCAGTTCTGGCGTTGCTGAGACAAAGGGGGTTCATGGTCATAGGTTACTTGGATGATCTCCTCCTGCGAGCGGAGTGGGATTCTGCACTGAGGGCCAATGTGGTGATCACCATGCGCACCCTGCAGGGGTTCGGCTGTGTGTTGAATCTCCAGAAGTCCGTGTTACTGCCAACCCAACACTTGGAATACTTAGAGCTGATTCTCAACTGTGCGGGCAAAGGTTTTTTTTTTCGCCGGACAAACTTCAGACTCTCCAGTCTGCGGTGTGGTTGCTGCTGTCCCGCAAGTGGTCATCTCTGCGTGCAGGTCCTGGGCCTCATGGTGTCCACCTTCGAGGCAGTTCCATATGCCCAGTTTCACACTCAGGCCCTGCAGAAGGAGATCTTATCCAAATGGGACAGATCTCCGACGTCCTTGGACAGCCAGATCTGCTTGGGATGCCTGACCAAGGCCTCGCTCCTCTGGTGGCTGCGGTCTCCAGCTCTGGTTGGGAAGTGGTTTCTTCCTCTCCATTGGACGGTGATCACGATGGACGCCAGCCGGATGGAGGGGGCGGGGGGGTTGTTCTGGGCCTTTAGTCAGCCCAGGGCCGCTAGACGTTGGAGAAGTCTCAATTACCGATCAACATTTTGGCATTGCGTGCGATTGTAGACCCTCTCATTGGACAGAGCTTCTACCTGGACGTCCAATCAAGATACAGTCGGACAATGACACGGCGGTGGCCTATGTCAATCGCCAGGGAGGGACGAGTTCGGCAGCAGCGCTGGAGGTTTCTCACATTCTTCGGTGGGCATTACTTCATGTGCCAGCTGTCTACTTTCCGGGTATAGAAAACTGGCAAGCAGGCTTCCTCAGCCGCCAGTCACTAGATCAGGGAGACTGGTCTCTGTACCCGGAGGTGTTTCATTTCATTTGCCTGCGGTGGGGCACGCTGGACGTGAATCTGCTGGCCTGCCTCAATCGGAAGGTGCAGAAATTCATGGCAAGAGCTAGGGATCCCTTGGCAGATGCGACAAAAGCTCTGGTGGCGTCATTTTTGCCTTTCCCCCTCTCAAACTTCTTCCTCGTTACTGCACAGAATAGAGGCGGAAGGGATTATTTTAATAGCCCTGGATTGCCCTTGATGTTCCTGGTACGCCAATGTGGTACGGATGTCGTGGACATCCCCCGGCGGCTGCCATTGTGTGAGGACCTTCTGTCTCAAGGACCGATATTCCACCCTGCTTTACCATCTCTAGCTTTGACAGCTTGGCTATTGAAAGCCAGATGCTGAGGGACAGGGGGTTGTCGGCTTCTGTGATTTCCACAATGTTGAATGCCCGTAAATCCACTTCTTGGATTTATCATCACACCTGGAAGACTTAAGCCTTGTACACACGAGCGTCAGACTTTTTTCCGAAGGGCGTGCGCCTGGATTTTGCCATGTATACAAATGGTATACAATTGTCGGCCAACAAACACAAACGTAGTGACCTACTAGGTAGTACGAGTCGATAAAGCGGAAGTTCAATTGTCAGGTGCCACCCTTTGGGCTCCTGCTAATTTCGGGTTAGTAGAAGTTTGGTAAGTGTTGATTTGCATTTTTCATTTCGTGCTTTTTCAGTTCATTTCTGAGCGGCCGTTCGTCAACCAGACATGTTGCGGAATTGGAGGGGATAACGTGTTATTTATTATTGCCCTTGGAATTATTGCTTTGACCCGAGTCCAGGAACAGGAGGAGGAGGATTTCTTGGACCAAAAATTGGTTGCTTTATTAATCGTGACCAGTTGTCATATGCCTTTGCTGCCGGAGCTCCAGGAGAATAATCCAGATGATTTTCGGAATTATCTCAGGATGACGGTCCCCTGCTTTCACCAACTCTTGGCATTGTTGACCCCCTATATTAAGAAGCAGGACACATGCATGAGGCTTTTTTTATTTTGTTTTTTTGGTTAAATAATGATTTGATTTGGTATATTTTCTATATTTTTGGATGCATAGAATGCACTTTTTGGTTAAGTTCTATTGGCAGATAGCATGTCTAATTTTATTTGTTTTCATTTTTAATGCACAATAAAAAAATTGTGGAGAATAATACTTGGCTATGTGTTTTGTTTCAAATGACAGTTGTTGTACAACATAGTTGTATCTTTGATCTTAAAAACGACGGGATAATGGTGTTGTGGTAACTTGCCCAGAAAAAAACAAAAAAAAAACATATTATTCTTTATCACTAGAAAATAAAAGCCTTTTAAAATATGTTTGGCAGAACTCCATCAGTATCACTCGCAAAGCAGCTTCATTAATATCCCATTAAAGAAAAAAAATGTGTGCTGCATTACGAGATTTCATAATTTGCTGCTTCACGTACGTTCTCCATTACGAACACTAGTTTACAAGACCAACTGCTTCTGGCTCGTCCTTGTTTCCGAGCATGTGTGTTTGTACACATGACTTTTGTCCGACGGACTTGTGTACACATGCTCGGAAAATCCGACAACAGACATTTGTCCTCAGAAAATTTGGAAACCTGCCATCCAACATTTGTCCGTGGAAAAGCCAACAACAGTTGTCCGATGGAACGTACAAACGGTCAGATTTTCCGACAACAGTCTGTCATCACACAATTCCCGTTGGAAAATCCGATCGTGTGTACGAGGCTTTACTCTCTTTCTTCCTCTTTATTCTATCTCTACTCCCCTCTTGGTTCTTGCCCCCCGGGGTATTTCTAGACTCACACTCTATGCATGCAATAAACTACAATATTTTCTTTTAAGATTTACCGATGGCCCCCTTAAATGTCCTTACGCTAAACGTACAAAGTCTAAATATCCCACAAAAGTGAATGTTAATTCTCCATTACGAATGCTAGTTTACAAGACTGATCGCTTCTAGCTCGTCCTTGCTTCTGAACATGCGTGTTTGTACTTTGGACTTTTGTCTGATGGACTTGTGTACACCCAATCGGAAAATCTGACAGACATTTGTCTGCTGAAAATCCAACAACAATTGTCCGATGGAGCGTACAAACGGTCGGATTTTAGGCCTACAGTCTGTCATCACACAATTCCCGGCGGAAAATCCAATCGCGTGTACGAGGCTTTACATTTTGTGCTGCGAGGCTGTGGGCTGGCAGCCGTGCTCCTCTGTATCTCAGATCCTGGCTTTTCTATAACAGTGTTCATCAGAAACTAGCCTGGAGTACTTTTAAAGGTCAAATATCTGCTCTTGTGATCTTTTTTCAGCGCCCTTTGGCTACTCATTAGTTTGGTTCTTGCCTTTATTCAAGGGGTTTGGCATGTTGTCCTCCCTGTACGATTGACGCTGCCACCGTGGGGCCTTAACCTTGTTCTCTCTGTACTGCTGAAGCAACTGTTCAAGAACATTAAGGAGCTCCCCTTGCTCATGCTCTCCCAGAAGGTCGCATTTTCTAGATGCCATTACTTCCACTCGTGTGTCAGAGCTGGCAGGCTTGTCTTGTAAGTAACCCTATCTGGTTCTCCACAAGGATAAGGCAGTTCCCTGTCCACATCTTTCCTTTCTCCCGAAGGTGGTATCTGCCTTTCATCTGAATATGGACATTGTCCTCCCTTTTTTGTGTCCACGGCTGTCTCATCCTGCAGGTTGCACTGCATTTGTTGGCCATAGTTTGCGCACTCCTCGTGTACCGGTCTGTCTACGGCCCCCTCTAGTAGGTCAGATTAGCTTTTTATAATTGTCAACGGGCTACGAAAGGGTCTAGCGGGCTCTTCGGCCACTATTTTTTTCGTTGGATCAAACAGTTGTCCAGGCTTATGCCATTAGGGGTCAAGTGCTTCCTTTTCCCATCATGGCACTCTCTAACAGGGCGATTAAGTGCTTCCTGGGCTTTCCGACACCAAGCATCGGTTTCTCAAGTTTGTAAGGTGGCTACCTGGTCGTCTATGCACACTTTTACAAAGTTTTACAAAGTTGATGTTCTAGCATCTTAGGATGCGTGTTTCGACTGCAGTTTTGCAGGTGGCTGTCTGCGGTTTCTGGTTCCCCTTTATGGGGGAGGGTTCTTTTAGGTTAAGTTTGTTATTATGCTAGATAGTGGCACCGCTTGTTCCTAAGTGCAGTATTAAAAGTACAAGTTTTATTAAAATTACATTCACTTGATATAGGAGAGTAAAGGCTTGTGTAGTATAAGACCACGTAGTGTGCCAAAAGTCCGGGTGGGGGGCTGTTGTCTACGGCGTGCCACATTGCCGGAGTAGTAGGAGGAGTAGTCAGCCTTGTGTCACCAGGGAGATGGATCGGCAGCGGTAGGCGTGGTCAAGATGGTGTGCATTCGGAGCATGCATACTCCTTCAGGCCCCCCGGGCGGCCACCTTAGCTGGGGTTAAATAGAGGTGGCAGTGTCGCCAGATCAGAGCTCAGCGTGCCAACTCCACCTACCTCCTCGCCGTTGCCACACAGCAGATGGCGGCCACAGGGATTATTATAGGTTCTATGGCCATGCAGTACTTCATGGATAAAGTGCAGTGTGCAATAAAATTGGAGGAGGATTAAGAACAAGTTAAAAGAAAAATTATATTAAAGTGCACTGATTTGTGGGTAAAAGACGAGAGTCAGGGGAAAAAGGAAAAAAAACCGGGGCTTACAGTTATTGTTGGCTTTTATTATAATCAAGGTTAAGGATGGTATATATGGCACGCTAAGGTACACTACAGTATTATGTATATTTATGTATATCTATACAGATTACTGAAGATCTGATACTACTGTAGATTCTTTGTATAGGTGATTTCAAGGGTCCAGCGATGTGGAGAAAAAGAATATGAAAAAGTTAGGATCTTGAGGAGTGTGTGCGTGTGTGTGTGTGTGTGTGTGTGTGTGTGTGTGTGTATATATATATAATATATATATTATATATATATATATATATATATATATATATATATATATATATATATATATATATATATATATATATATATATATTATATTGTGATTAATAAAATTAAAAACTAAAGGATCCATACTCAATATGAGATATGAGTGGTAGGTGGGTCGGGGGATTTGGGGGAGCGAGAGTAGCCATAGGACTAGCCATGAAAACGGGCATCCGCAGCATAGGAAATATACTATGGATAATTGTCATAAAAATAGGGAAGGGTAAATGGTGAAGTGGAGGGGGGAGGAGGGTTTTTTTTTTTTTTGTTGGGGTGGGGAGAGATAAAGGGGAGTTTTGTTGGGAGGTATGTATAGATTAATTGATGCATGGGCATTATAGAGGAACAACAAGTGTAGCAAATATGTGAGATCCCTCGAGCGGGAGACTTCAAACGTGTCTGCAAGAGGGAGACCTACTGGATATTTACCCTTGATAGTATGTCACCTGGATGCCTCAACGAGGACCTAGAAATCCAATTCATCCTATAACACCCATGCACCACATACATTTTTATGAGTATGCATGCGATACATATATACATCTGCTACACTTGTTGTTCCTTTTATAATGCCCATGCATCAATTAATCTATACATGCCCCCTAACAAAACTCTCCATCTCTTCCCACCCCAACAAAATTCCCCTTCTTCCCCCTTCTATACCCTCCTTAAGATCCAAACTTATTCATAATCTTTTTTTCCCACCTTGCAGGACCTTTAAGGTCACCTATACAAAGAATCTACAGTAGTTAGTATCAGATCTTCAGTAATCTGTATAGATATACATCACAGCCATTAATGTCTAAACCGCTGGCAGCAAAAGTGAGTACTCCCCTAAGTGAAAATGTCCAAATTGGGCCCAAATCGTCAATATTTTGTTTGGCCACGATTATTTTCCAGCACTGCCTTAACCCTCTTGGGCATGAAGTTCACCAGACATTCACAGGTTGCCACTGAAGTCATCTTCTACTCCTCCATGATGACATCACGGAGCTGGTGGATGTTGGAGACCTTGCGCTCCTCCACCTTCATTTACGGATGCCCCACAGATTCTCAATAGGGTTTAGGTCTGGAGACATGCTTGGCCAGTCCATCACCTTTACCCTCAGCTTCTTTAGCAAGGCAGTGGTCGTCTTGGAGGTGTGTTTGGGGTCGTTCTGTTGGAATACGGCCCTGCGAAACAGTCTCCGAAGGGAGGGGAATATGCTCTGCTTCAGTATGTCACAGTACATTTCAAAAGTGTCCTTACTGTGCTATCCCAAAAACAAAAAAATTATGAATTTAAATATAAATTAAACTTGATATCTGTGAATTAGCTGCAACTAATAAATGCAAGACACACGCATTCAAAATGACATACAAAATAATAGGCTGCGCTGTATATGATTCTCTACATGAATCTTTCGGAGTCATGCCAATGTACACTTATATATAAAAAGTGTTCACTATCACCCGTGATATGTGCACAGAAAACAAGATGGTGAAAAGATATATATCAAAACATTTCATAAATAAAATAAAAATTGTTTATATAAGTCCGCTACAACAGACCAAAAAATATTCAAAAATAAAGTCCACTGATGTAGACACTCTTCCAGGGGGTGGCTTAAAGATCTTTCATAAATGGTGACATGCAGTTCCAACACTGGACGTGATGAGTGTGAGGGTATGTTGCAAAAAGTGCCTCCACCACAGGTAATACTGCTGCTTACCAGCTCCCTAGGTCTCCTTTCACAGAGACCCAATGTGCCTTAGGCTTTTACCCAGCCTCGGGTGTTGCGGTAGCTGTCAGCGCTAGAGAAATTTCCCTCAATTTCAATAGGAGATGTCATCTCGTATGGTATATATTCGTTCATGAGGTATATGCATTCTTGGAGACAGGGCGTGGATCAAATTTGAAGAAGATGATGCACATGAGGTCACAAAAAAGTGTCAATACATGGACAATGTGTTATTTCTGTGTTATCTGTACTCCACACTGCTTCCGGGTCTCCGGTCACATGACCAGTGACATACAGGTCGTCTAATTCTGGTTCAGACTTTTTTATTTTTGAATATTTTTTGGTCTGTTGTTGCGGACTTATATATTTAAACAATTTTTATTTTATTTATGAAATGTTTTGATATATATATATTTTCACTATCTTGTTTTCTGTGCACATATCACAGGTGATAGTGAACACTTTTTATATATAAGTGTATATTGGCATGACTCAGAAAGATTCATGTAGAGAATCATTATATACAGCGCAGCTTATTTTGTAAGTCACAGTACATGTTGGCATTCATGGTTTCCTTAACCACTTCAGCCCCGGAAGGTTTTACCCCCTTCCTGACCAGAGCACTTTTTACAATTTGGCACTGCGTCGCTTTAACTGCTAATTGCGCGGTCATGCAATGCTGTACCCAAACGAAATTTGCGTCCTTTTCTTCCCACAAATAGAGCTTTCTTTTGATGGTATTTGATCACCTCTGCCGTTTTTTATTTTTTGCGCTATACACGGAAAAAGACCGAAAATTTTGAAAAAAAATGATATTTTCTACTTTTTGTTCTAAAAAAAATCCAATAAACTCAATTTTAGTCATACATTTAGGCCAAAATGTATTCGGCCACATGTCTTTGGTAAAAAAAATGTCAATAAGTGTATATTTATTGGTTTGCGCAAAAGTTATAGCGCCTACAAACTAGGGTACATTTTCTGGAATTTACACAGCCTTTAATTTATGACTGCCTATGTCGTTTCTTGAGGTGCTAAAATGGCAGGGCAGTACAAAACCCCCACAAATGACCCCATTTTGGAAAGTAGACACCCCAAGGAAATTGCTGAGAGGCATGTTGAGCCCATTGAATATTCATTTTTTTTGTCCCAAGTGATTGAATAATGACAAAAAAAAAATTACAAAAAGTTGTCACTAAATGATATATTGCTCACACAGGCCATGGGCATATGTGGAATTGCACCCCAAAATACATTTAGCTACTTCTCCTGAGTACGGGGATACCACATGTGTGGGACTTTTTGGGAGCCTAGCCGCGTACGGGGCCCCGAAAACCAATCACCGCCTTCAGGATTTCTAAGGGTGTAAATTTTTGATTTCACTCTTCACTGCCTATCACAGTTTCGGAGGCCATGGAATGCCCAGGTGGCACAAACCCCCCCCAAATGACCCCATTTTGGAAAGTAGACACCCCAAGCTATTTGCTGAGAGGCATGGTGAGTATTTTGCAGCTCTCATTTGTTTTTGTAAATAAAGAAAGACGAGAAAAAACATTTTTTTTTTTCTTTTTTCAATTTTCAAAACTTTGTGACAAAAAGTGAGGTCTGCAAAATACTCACTATACCTCTCATCAAATAGCTTGGGGTGTCTACTTTCCAAAATGGGGTCATTTGGGGGGGTTTTTTGCCACCTGGGCATTCCATGGCCTCCGAAACTGCGATAGGCAGTGAAGAGTGAAATCAAAAATTTACGGCCTTCGAAAGCCTGAAGGCGGTGCTTGGTTTTTGGGGTCCCGTACGCGGCTAGGCTCCCAAAAAGTCTCACACATGTGGTATCCCCGTACTCAGGAGAAGCAACAGAATGCATTTTGGGGTGTAACTTCACATATTCCCATGGCATGTTTGAGCAATATATCATTAATGACAACTTTGCGCAAAAAAAAAAAAAAAATTGTCTCTTTCCCGCAACTTGTGTCACAATATAAAATATTCCATAGACTCGACATGCCTCTCAGCAAATAGCTTGGGGTGTCTACTTTCCAAAATGGGGTCATTTGGGGGGGTTTTGAACTGTCCTGGCATTTTATGCACAACATTTAGAAGCTTATGTCACACATCACCCACTCTTCTAACCACTTGAAGACAAAGCCCTTTCTGACACTTTTTGATTACATAAAAAAATATATTTTTTTTGCAAGAAAATTACTTTGAACCCCCAAACATTATATATTTTTTTAAAGCAAATGCCCTACAGATTAAAATGGTGGGTGTTTCATTTTTTTTTTTTTTCACACAGTATTTGCGCAGCGATTTTTCAAACGCATTTTTTGGGGAAAAAACACACTTTTTTAAATTTTAATGCACTAAAACACACTATATTGCCCAAATGTTCGATGAAATAAAAAAGATGATCTTAGGCCGAGTACATGGATACCAAACATGACATGCTTTAAAATTGCGCACAAACGTGCAGTGGCGACAAACTAAATACATTTTTAAAAGCCTTTAAAAGCCTTTAAAGTTTACCACTTTAGATTTACAGAGGCGGTCTACTGCTAAAATTACTGCCCTCGATCTGACGTTCGCGGTGATACCTCACATGCATGGTGCAATTGCTGTTTACATTTGACGCCAGACCGACGCTTGCGTTCGCCTTAGCGCGAGAGCAGGGGGGACAGGGGTGCTTTTTTTTTTTTTTTTTTTTTTCTTTATTATTATTATTTTTTTTATCTTATTTTAAAACTGTTCCTTTCATTTTTTTTTTTTTTTAAATCATTTTTATTGTTATCTCAGGGAATGTAAATATCCCCTATCATAGCAATAGGTAGTGACAGGTACTCTTTTTTGAAAAAATTGGGGTCTATTAGACCCTAGATTTCTCCTCTGCCCTCAAAGCATCTGACCACACCAAGATCGGTGTGATAAAATGCTTTCCCAATTTCCCAATGGCGCTGTTTACATCCGGCGAAATCTAAGTCATAAAATGCTCGTAGCTTCCGGTTTCTTAGGCCATAGAGATGATTGGAGCCACTCTGGTCTCTGATCAGCTCTATGGTCAGCTGGCTGAATCACCGGCTGCATTCTCAGGTTCCCTGTTGAGACAGGAGAGCCAGAGAAAAACACGGAAGACGTTGGGGGGGGGGGCATTCCCTCCCACTGCTTGTAAAAGCAGTCTAGAGGCTAATTAGCCGCTAGGATTGCTTTTACATGAAAGCCGACCGCTGGCTGAAAAAAATGATACCAAGATGATACCTAAACCTGCAGGCATCATTCTGGTATAACCACTCAAAGTCGTGAATGGCGTACCTGAAGACAAAAAAATGGTTAACAATAAAGCACAGTAAACGGTAAAGTATAAAAAATTGCATACCTGAAAAGCAAACATGATAAAACATAATAACAATAAAACATTGCAGAATAGAATACAGTAAAAAAGAGCAGAACAATAGAGAGAATAGAGAGAGAGAGAACAATAAAACGACAACTATTATTTTTTATTTTATATTTTTGTTTGTGTTTTTTTTTTTTTTTTTTTACACTTTTTTTTGTAACTAACTTTTATAACTGTAACCGGTTCCAGGTTCGGGTCTCTCAAAATGCGATGGCATCTTGGGAGACCCTGTGAAAGTGTGCCTAGTCTGTGCAATGCTGTACCCTACGCTAATACTCAACTAGTGAATGGTAGCGTTCAAAACATTCACCAATGCAAAGACCAGGACTGTCAGGACAGGAGGGACAACAATAGCGGGTGTCACGCCTATATCCGCGCTTGCTGCAGACACAACATCTTTTTTGGGGGGGTTCGTTGGGTAGGGGTACTCGGGAGGACATAAAGAAAATGCCTCTCATGCAGCCGACTGCATTTGGTTGGGGATGTGAATGGGGGAAGTACGGGCGCTGCAGAAGTGGTGGGTTCCCAATTAGGATTGGCGAATGCAGCAGGAAGGGCATTATGGGCACGACGGGCCTGTGTTTGTCTTCTTCTTGGTGGCAGCGGGACACTACTTGTGCTTGCCACCTCACCAGCTTGAACTGCACTTATGGGACTCGCCACGTCACCAAGTGTTACTGCAGTGCGGGTTTGACTACGACCGGGGTGTACTAGGCCGCTGGTGCTTGCCAGTTCACCAAAACGCTACAAAAAAAACTGTTAGCGATCGCAGGGATCAGGCCTGACTCTGCGAACGCTGCAGTTATGCGTTTAGTGTTTTGTAAGTGTCAGTGATCGATCGATACTGCACTTGGGTGGGCTGGGCTGGGCCGGGCGGAGGGGCAAAACGCAGGTGCTAGCAGGTATCTGGGCTGATCCCGCTAACACTGCGTTTGTGGGAACCCTAAACTGCTGGGGATGCTAGTATAGATCTGATCGGATCAGATATTGATCCGTTCAGATACTATACCACTAAGGGAGGTGTACGGTGCGTGCTTGGGTGTTAGCGGTACTGGCGCTAACCTGACGCTGCCTGGGGCTGGTGCTTGCCAGTTCACCAAAACGCTACCAAGAAAACTGTTAGCGATCGCAGGGATCAGGCCTGACTCTGCGAACGCTGCAGTTATTTGTTTAGTGTTTTGTAAGTGACAGTGATCGATCGATGCTGGGCTGGGCCGGGCGGAGGGGAAAAACGCAGGTGCTAGCGGGTATCTGGGCTGATCCTGCTAACACTGCGTTTTTGGGAACCCTAAACTGCTGGGGACGCTAGTATAGATCTGATCGGATCAGATATTGATCCGTACAGATACTATACCACTAAGGGAGGCGTATGCTGTGTGCGTGGGTGTTAGCGGTACTGGCGCTAATCTGACGCTGCCTGGGGCGACGCATATCACCGCCGGGCGATCAGGGGGCTAAACCTTTATTCGGTAATAAACGGCGGGTGCCCTGACACTATAAAAAATAAGCGAACTAACCAGCGTCACCCGTAACACTTATACGGTGATCAGTGGTGAAAGGGTTAACTAGGGGGCAATCAAGGGGTTAAAACATTTATTAGATAGTATATGGGGGTCCCTGACGCTATAAAACGCTGCCGGCGAACCTAAATATTTACCTCCCTAACTAGCGTCACCAGCGACACTAATACAGCGATCAGAAAAATGATCGCTTGGTGACAGGGGGTGATCAAGGGGTTAAAACTTTATTAGGGGGGGTTAGGAGGGTACCCTAGACCTAAAGGGGGCTACCACTCACTGCCCTAACACTGTAACTGTCACAAACTGACACCAATCAGTAATCAGAAAAAAAAAAAAAAAATACTGCTTGGTGTCAGTTTGTGACAGGGGGGGGTGGTTGGGGGGGGGATCGGGGTGTTTTATGTGCCTGGCATGTTCTACTGTGTGTGTGTAGTGTTTTGTGCACTTACATGTCTTCTCTCCTCGGCGCTGGAACGGAAACTGCCAAGCCGAGGAGAGATGACATCACATCCTCTGCCTGTGTGAAACTACACACAGGCAGGGGAGGATTCCGATTGGCTGGGAGCGATCGCGAGGGGGGGGCCACGAACGGATGGTCTCCCCCTCGCCTCCCAACGCTCCCAGTCAAATGCCGACCGCCGCTGGCACCGGGGGGGGTCCGATCGGACCCCCCGCCCGCGGGAGGCAGATCACGTACAGGTACGTGATTCTGCCTGCCCGTGCCATTCTGCCGACGTATATCTACGTTAGGCGGTCGGCAAGTGGTTAATGAACTTTAGCTCCCCAGTGCCAGCAGCGCTCATACAGCCCCAGACCATGACAAGCTCACCACCATGCCTGACTGTAGGCAAGACACACTTGTCTTTGTACTCTTTACCTGGTTGCCGCCACACACGCTTGACACCATCTGAACCAAATATAAGTGAACCAAGTATAAGTAATATCTTGGTCTCATCAGACCACAGGACATGGTTCCAGTAATCCATGTCCTTAGTCTGCTTGTCTTCAGCAAACTGTTTGCAAGCTTTCTTGTGCATCATCATCTTTAGAAGAGGCTTCCTTCTGGGACGACAGCCATGCAGACCAATTTGATGCAGTGTTTTCGACATATGGTCAGCACTGACAGGCTGACCCCCACACCTTCAATGCTGGCAGCACTCATATGTCTATTTCGCAAAGACAACCTCTGAATATGACGCTGAGTATGTTTACTCAACAACTTTGGTCAACCATGGAGAGGCCTGTGTCTTGGCAATCTTATAGCCTAGGCCATATTTAAAAATGATTTTTTTCAATTTCTCAGAGAGCTCTTTGCCATGAGGTGCCATGTTGTATCTCCAGTGACCATTGTGAGCGATAACCAAATTTTACACACCTGCTCCCCATTCACACCTGAGACCTTGTAAGACTAAGGAGTCACATGAGTCACCAGGGAGGGAAAATGTCTAGTTGGGCGCATTTTCACTTAAGGGTGTACTCACTTTTGTTGCCAGCGTTTTTGACATTAATGGGTGTTTTGAGTTATTTTGAGGGGACAGCAAATTTACACTGTTATACAAGCTGTACACTCGCTACTTTACATTGTAGCAAAGTGTCATTTCTTCAGTGTTGTCACATGAAAAGATGTAACAAAATATTTACAAAAATGTGATGGGTACTGTATGTACATCAGTGCTGCATTTCCATACAAAATAATGGCACCACAACGTGCTAACTCACAAAAATTGTTCCTGCCTTCGTGTGGGGGAGCAACGCAGCTGCATGCAGTGCACATGGTTGTGGCATGCTGGTTCAGAGTTTAAGGATTTAAAGGATAGGTTCACCTTTAATAAATAACTAAATGAAAAAGCTCTGAATGAATCGTGTGGTCGGAGCCCTGCAGGGCTTCACTCTTTGCAAATAGGTACAGCGGGTATGGGGAGAAGATCCCTGGTCTGCTGTCAGTGGGGGGGTGGGATTGGGGAGTGGCTGCAGGGGCAGGAACATGTTTCATGTTCCACCCTAAAAACGGGTGGAACATGCAACATCTTCTCAAGGGTGAATTTATCCTTTAAACAGGCAGTGAGGAGGTGATATATTGCCTTCCTCATCTCTCAAATGCCCTCTAAAGGTGTGGATCATAAGACTTGGTATGTCCTAATTGGGTGCAATTAAACTTCAGTCAAATCAGACCTTTTCATGTCAAATGCTGTGTTTTTTCATTCAAACGCAGCTGCTGCTATGCCTTTCAACATAAAACTGAAAGTTTGTTGTGGTATGTCATTCTTTTTGAACTTCTAAGGTCAGTAGGACTAATGCATCCTGACACTTATTCATACTTCTCCATTCAGTACTCTTTCTACCTGCAAATGGCACACTAAATTTTCAGATAGCTATTGTGTTTGTAATTTATGTGCAATTCTTTCTGCAGTTAGCTTTATTTTTCTATAAATGCCCTAAAATGTACCCCCCTCCTTTTGCTTGTCTTGCAGATACCCTAGTTGCGGTGTTGGAGCGGGATACACTGGGGATCCGTGAAATCAGACTCTTTAATGCAGTAGTTCGCTGGTCTGAGGCAGAATGCCAGCGGCAGCAGCAACCTATAACATCAGAGAACAAACGCAAATCTCTTGGCAAAGCATTGTCACTTATCCGTTTCCCACTTATGACAATTGAAGAATTTGCTGCAGGTATTCTTGTCTGTGTTTTTTGACCAGTAAATTCAATTACTTACCCTTTTAAACCACACATCCTTTGATATTACGTGTCCTATAAGCGTTTTGAAGTGGCTAGGATAGTCCCCCACTGCTCCTTGATCAATGCTGGCAGAGTGTGCTTCTGACAGAAACTGCTATTCAAAATTCCTAGAGGGTGAATTGGTACCCAACAGCGGTCGTTGCAATGGATATTTTATTTACACTTCTGTTAACTTCAGTGATCTCATGATTGTCGAGATAGGCGTGAAAACTTGTGAAGCAGCACTGTTTCAAAACTCACTCACTGGACATCACCTGTGTACAATCAAAGGTTTTCAACTCTGTATATACCTCCTAAATATTTGGAGTACAAACAAATCGGTATTAACCACTTCAGCCCCGCAAGATTTGGCTACTGAATGACCGGGCCATTTTTTGTGATTCGATACTGCGCCGCTTTAACTGACAATTGCGCATTGACGTTGTATCCAAACAAAATTGACGTCTTCCCCCCCCCCCACAAATAGAGCTTTCTTTTGGTGGTATTTGATCACCTCTGCGGTTTTTATATTTTGCGATATAAACAAAAAGGAGCGACAAGTTTAAAAAAAAAAAACTATATTTTTTACTTTTTGCTATAAATACCCCCCAAAAATATATAAAAAAAATTTTTTTTTTTCCTCAGTTTAGGCCGATATGTATTCTTCTACATATTTTTGGTAAAAAAAAAATCGCAATAAGCTTATCTTGATTGGTTTGCGCAAAAGTTAGAACATCTACAAAATAGGGGATAGTTTTATGGCGTTTTTATTATTATTATTTTTTTATTATTAGTAATGGCGTGACTGCGACATTATGGCGAACAGATCAGACACTTTTGCACTGCTTACTGTGTAAATGACACTGTCCGGGAAGGGGTTAACCACTAGGGAGCGATGAAGGGGTTGTGTGTCCTAGGGAGTGATTCTAACTGTGGGGGGGCTGGGCTACAAGTGACACGACAGTGATCACTGCTCCCGATGACAGGGAGCAGTAGATCTCTGTCCTGTCACAAGGCAGAATGGGGAATGCCTTGTTTACATAGGCATCTCCCTGTTCTGCTTCTCCGTGAGACGATCGCGGGCACCCGGCGGACATCGAGTCTGCGGGACCACGGAGCATGCGGCGGGGGCGCGCGCCGGCTCGGCGGCAAATTCAAAGGGACGTACAGGTACACCCGTTTGCACAGCCGTGCCATTCTGCTGACGTAAATGTACATGCGGCGGTCGGCAAGCGGTTAAAACAAAAAATGGAAGACAATGACAAAGCTATAAATATGCAAATAACAGGCCATCGGTTTCAGCCATTTGATTAGAGACAATGCATACAACAGCTGTTGTCCGGGTGCCTTAAAAAAAAAAAGGGGGGGGAGGTCCTTTGTAAATTTATACATAATGTCTTGCCTACAATCTTACAGAAGGCACAAAAGTCTTTGCATTCAGCTGGAAGAAAGTGGAGTTTGTTATTTTTATTGAAAAAAAACATGTTTATACATACTTGCTCTGTGCAGGCAATTTGCACAGAGCAGCCTGGATCCTCCCCTTCTCGGGTTGTTCTTCTGTGCTCCTAGCCCCTCCCTCCTCTTGAGTGCCCCCACAACAAGCAGCTTGCTATGAGGCACCTCAGCCGAGTCACATTCAGACACGGAGCTGCGGCCCGGCCCCGCCCCCTCTTTCTCTCCTGGTTGGCTGACTGATAGCAGCGGGAGCCAATGGCACCGCTGCTGTGTCTCAGCCAATCAGGAGGGAGAGTGTCGGATGGCTGAGACACTCCTGGACAGAGATGGGGGATCAGGTAAGTATTAGGGAGGCTGGGGCAGCTGCTCCACATAGGCTTTTTATCTTAATGCGTAGAATGCATTAAGATAAAAAAAAACCTGCTGACTTTACAACTCCTTTAATCCTATTAGCCATCTGACAAAATGCCTGTTTTTGGAGTAAACAGAACACTGCATGTCACCATAAAGACATCTAGTATATACCGTGAAGCATGGTGATGGCAGCCTCATGCTCTGGGGATGCTTCTCTACAGCAGACCAAGGAAGGCTTGCGTTTGGTCCGGTAGACCAAACGCAGCAAAATATAATGAGCAATGGGGAAGAACTGATGCCAAAGGTGCATATACCAAATACTGTGTAAAATTCAGTGTTTTGGGATAAACCGTTAGTCTCACTTTGCAGGGAACTATTGTCACTGTAACATTAAAGGGGTTGTAAACCCTCGTGTTTTTTCACCTTTGCATCCTATGCATTAAGGTGAAAAAACGTCTGGCAGTGACCGGCCCCCTAGCCCCCCCCGTTTTACTTACTTGAGCCCTGTATTTCTGTCGCCAGAAACGCGCTCTCCCTCTCTCCACTGGGTCCCGGCTCTTGATTGGATAGATTGATAGCAACACAGCCATTGGCTTCCGCGGTCAATCAAATTCAATGATGTGAGTGCCGGAGGAAGGGGCCGAGTCCGGCATTCGTGTCTATGGACGCAAATGCTGGACTCTGGAGTGCGCCCGCAAAGTAACCCCCCTGGAAAAGAGTGCTTCTCTTTTCGGGGATATTTGATGCGGGGAGAAGCCGCCAGGGGACCCCAGAACACTAGGTTCGGGGCCACTTTGTGCAAAACGAGCTGCACAGTAAAGGTAAGTATGACATGTTTGTTTAAAAAAAAGAACCCCTACAATCACTTTAATCTATTTCTGTTGGTCATTCAGCTTGGAGGAAACACCATACTACCACTTCGGCTCGTGCTTTTGAAGCACCTCATGCATTATCTGGTTTTGTTTCCTTCAATGCTTTGGCCAACTGCAACCCTTATCGGTACCAGCTGCTTGGGTTTGGGAATACAGGCCTGTGTCCACAGGCACCCTTTATATCCACTTTTTATTTTGTCGTTTTGTGCACAGATAGCGCGATCCGCTCCTATTACCATTTCAGGGTCCTCAGTTTACTCCTGAAGAGATTGTATTTGAGCAGATTCCATATGACTCAGATTTACCAGAAGTGGTTTCTAACCCGAATGATACCTTCTACCCTACATTTGGGGGAGTATCCTGCTGTACTAAGCCTAGGATAATTGGAGCTCTCACCAGTGGCGGCTGGTGCTCCATTTTTTTTTTTTTTTTAGGGGGGCGGCAAACAAACCCGCCACCGGGTCCGCGGACTTGCCCCATCCACAATCGCGACTCCCCCCCACCCCCCCTTGGCACGGCAGATGGATGAAGCAGTAGGAGAGCAGCCAAGTAGACAGAGCCGGGCTGTGGCACGCTCCAACTACAGAAATCGCCATCTTTTTTTTCTCCCAGCTCAGGCCACATGGTAACTCTGCCTCTGCACATCACCACCAGAGACTGCACGCTCCTTGACTGCTGCCAGCTTCCTCCGCTCCTCTACTCCTCTCTGCTCCAACCACCACCGCACACATCACATAAGTGCGTGGGCTTGGAGCACAATGCTCTGCGCCCCGAGCCCACCCTTTTTTGAAGCCAATTATATAGCCTCAGGCTCCCCTGCGCTCCTAATGGACAGGCCGTCACAGGTTCACAGCTAGAAAGACTTTTCCCAATACATACATTTGGTGTTTAAAATCTGTATCCATGAGGACTGGAACCAACTACTGTAAAGAATCGTAGAAGGAGCTTTTTGCCTTTTTGAAAGTAAATGTATTGCTTAGTGCTTTCTGCCCACTGTAGACACTCCAGTCATGCATCTTAACAAGAATGCCACCAAACATGTTGGTGTGTTTATCCTTACAGATTTCACCGACTGACCATTTGACTCCCTCCTTAGGGCTGTTTGAATAATTCTATGTTCTTTGTTGGTTACTTTTTGTGCCTTTTAGCACCCCTCCATCATAAGGGCAAAACCTTGTGCCCTGGTGCTTTCTATACTTGGGATGCCCCCAAGTAATCATCCTAACATACTTGCCCTTTAAAATAAGTCCTCTCTTTGGACTTGCTCTTAACAATGTTGCTGTTTTAAATTCTCGATGTTGTAAGTGCATTTTATTTTTCTTAATAAATGATGTCCTATCGGAATTATGCTATGGTGAGTTCTTTTCTCATTTTTGGCAACTTCTGAGCACTGTTGGAACCTTCCTGATTGGTGGATTCATGCTACTTGCTGACTATGCCCTTTGGACCATTTTGAGGCACCGTTTACCATATCTGGATAAAGGCCCTGGCCGGGTAAATAGCCGCAAGCGTATCTAGCTTGCAATATGGTAAGCGCGTATTTCATGTGGTGTTGACACTCTGGTTGTGGTGGAGGATTCGTCACTGTTTTTTTTTATTCCATGTATACACTTGATTTATGGACTTTGGGCTATGGACAGTTGCACAACTGATCAACATTTACCCTTTATTCACTTGTGTTTATTATTCATGATCTTTTTCATAGTAATTTCAATAGTCACGGTTTATGCTCTGATCATAATCTTCTTTATAGTTTGGTTAACACTTAGTAATATTTGTTATATCAATTCACGTGTTTTCCTAGCGCTGCTACATTTTTTCCATTTATTCTGTCTGTGTATCTCACTTTTAGTGGCACTAGCGCGGTATCTTTCTTTGATTACTCTTAATCTCATTCTGGGTGTTCCTGGTCTTTAGACTTGGTGCCTGTTTTCAATGCAGGAAATGTGTGGATGGGGTGGAGGAAAGCCAACCTTCATCTACTACTGCTGTAGTACTTTGTACGTGGCCAGGGTCTACCTCCCACTCAGTCAGCAGATATCTAAGCTAGAAGTCTGTCTCATCTGATACTTTTGTATGGACCAGTTTGCTGATCCTACTGGATCACTTGCCTCCTCGCAGCTTGGCCAGTTAGTCTTCCCCCTTTGCGGTCAACTCTAGACCTTTTGATCTGGGTACCTCCTGCAGCCTTCCTGTCCCTTTAGGAATTACTGCTCCCCATCAATGCATCTTCTCAGGTTTGCCTACTTTGTTGGGTTGGCCTATAATGTTGCCTCCAGGCTCTGGACCTTTTTTGGGCTCTTTTTCTATCATAGAGGTTGACAAGGGGAAGTCCTTATTGCTCTTTTCCTTAGTTAAGACATGATTCTCCAGTGTCGTCCAACTGTTCTGAACCCTCCGAACAGCACTAACCTTTATGCCCACCGTATTGCCTTTTCCTGGCATTCCCATTGTGGGTCAATCAAGAGACCTTCCCTGAAGACTCAGTTTCCTAGAATTTCAAAGTTCATGCAAAGCCGGGGGTCCTATTGTCTGCTATTCTTGTCTAGTTACGAATTAACTACTGTCTAGTGCTGGGCATCTTGTGTAATCTTCAAGTGGTGCTGCCCTGACTCAAATCGTTGCATTAAAAAAAAAAAACCTCCACTTACTGAGCACTTTTGACCCTTTTCTAGTGTGTAGCTGATTTTTCTTTTTAGTTTACTGTAGGAGTTGATGACATTGTTGTAGAATTCGCGTTTAGCATGGTCCCTGTTCTCCTGTTCTCATGCAGTCTCTGTCCTTTTTGGTCTCTTCCTCTGAGTTTGAAATTTTGTGCAAGGCATTAAGCTGGTTAAAGAAGTCCCGAACATTGTTTGCCAGACTGTCTGGGGTGGGAATGATCATCCCCCCCCCCCCCAAATCCTGGGAGAATTTTACTAACCAATGTCTTCGGATCGCCTCTTTTGATGATCACCACTTTGAAAAGTGAGTGTTTTGTGCTGGAATGTCCTGAACTCCCCTGGAGGGTCAGCAGGCAGTACAGTTACCCTGCTGTAGATTTCCCCTGAGGCCTGGTTCACTACTATGCAGGTTGCAGTTGATATGCATATTCCAGGTGCATTTTTCAGTACTTGTTTTTTTGTTCCATTGAAGTCTATGGAACCAAAAACACTATCTGCTGGTCCCTGGCCCTTTCCTTAAAATGCACAGATGTGAACGTGACCCATAGGAAACCATGTTAGATGGACTGTAGTGTGTTTGTTTCTGAAAAACTGAAAACGCACTAAAATATGCATAGGTGTGAACCAGGCCTAAGTGGGTATTGAAAGTGTGGAGGCCCTGGCCTTTGGGTTTAAAGTGTAACTAAACCCACAACAGTAAAATGTCTGTATATGGAGTAAAGCATGCTGGTTATACTCGCTGTGGAACCTAAAGGGTTAATCCTCTGCATTGTGTAAAAAGGCTATTCAATCCTGTCTCCTCTGATCATCTCTTCCTTCCACTGACTCCAATATATATATTTTTCTACTTGGGACAGTGCATGGGATCAGCACTGTCCAGACAGAGGGTCAAGGGGTAATTGTGGGAGAATGAAAACTCCTCCTACAAGCTTTAACCAGAAACTTATAGAAGTCTCAAGGCTGCCCTAACTGCTGATAAAGGGGGATTTAGCAGTTTTATGTTTACTAAAATAATTGCATTTCCGTGTACTGTGGAAGACCAGATATAGTGGATGCAAGCCTCCTCCTGGGTTTAGTAACAATTTTATGCTGCTTTAAGGGTTTGGTATGCTAGCCTGAAGTATTTTCTGCCGTTCTTTGCTAATGGACATAGTATGTCTGTTCCAGTTTTCCTTTAGGGATCTGCCTATTTTCTATGGCTTGATCTAATCAACCTTTCCTTCTATTGACCACAATAGCTGTTGGTCTAGTTTCCTCCCATTCCAGTAGTGTGATATTCCACCTGTGTCTATTTTGTTTTGGAGGGTGGGGGTGGGGTGTTTAGTTTGATGGAGGCCCATAGCTTCTTCAGGCAGCAGTTTTTCCTTTTTATTGGTAATTATCTGTTCTGGTCTGGAGCAGGTTGATCCCTGGCACCCCTCCCCTGGTCATGACAATTTCTGCATTTGGTTGACCCTTCCTCAACTATACTCATTCTAGTGTTGATTCCTTCCGAAGCTTTACACAGCGATCTCCACATCTGTTAAATCTTAGTGTCATTTGCGCCCCCTCAGTTGGACATGAAGAATTCCTAACATTCCTGTGTCTCTCAATGGGCGATAAAGAAATGATGGCTTTTGTACTTGGCGTAAAATATTTCTGAGGTCCATTAAGTGAACATAGGTCTTGCACCCCCTGACGCCCCCCCCCCGGGTGGTATTGGCCCTTATACTGCTTGCTCACAAAACTAAAGCATGGGGCTTCCCTAATTTTCGTTTGAAAAACCTAAACCAGAAATTGGACCTGAGGGCGAACCGTTCTCCTCACACCTACTCAGGCTCTTTAGGTAGACCTGAAAGAAAACAGGCAGTTCTCTAAACTTACACTGGAACCGCGCTTGATGCATACAAAGCCACCTCTAATTACTTAATTTTGCCTGATACTCCTTGCAAGCTAAAGGACCGGATGGGGGACTTAAATTAACTTATTCTACCCCCTATGCCCTATACAATCAAAGACAACTTTTAAAGGCCATAGTCTGAGAACAAGAACTAGCAAAGTACCAGAAAAACAAATGCATAAGTGATCACAATCGGCTTGATGATCCATATTCCCGATTTAAGTGGGAGGATATGCTGAGACCACTGTCTTCCTTTATACAAGCGCTTGATTTTCCTGCTAAACACGTGAGTGTATTTCCTTTGCTTTTCATGTATTAAAATTTCCATACGGAGTTACGCTATATGCCTTCCTCTTTGTTTTAACGGCGGGGCTGACTGCCTATATCTGAGTCCATCCATACCTTACACCTGTTCGGGGGTCCATCTGGAGGTCATATCTGGATAGAGCATCTGATCCCCTTGGTATATTATACCACAAAGCTTGATTGACTCACTAGGTGTACACCTATTTGAGTTCAATTCCTCTGCTAAGCAGCTTCTGGCGTCTTTGGTGGTGGATCTACTATCGACTGTTATTACATCATACATATTTGAAGTTAGACTGTCACTATATTATATCCACATGTGGTTGAGGATTATCATCACACATGATTGAAGCTTGTCACTGACTCTTTTTTTGGACATCACACGTCCAAGTTCCTCTGTTTATAGACATCACGTGTCATAGTAGAGGACTGCTTGAAGTATTTTTGAGCACATCATTTATTATTCACGTTTTTTGTACTCATAATATTTGTTATGGTTTATATGATCACATAAGCGCTGCACATTTCCCCCAATTTGTCATTTTTGCAACTTTATCCACTGCGGTGCTGGCTGCTTAAGTTTTTTTTTTTTTTTTTTTTTCCAATTTTTGTTTGATTTCTTTTATAGACAGCGTGGTATATATTTGTTTATAATTTACCTGGTCTGCTTTGACTAGTTGTGGGGTCACTATTGCTAGGCGGTTAGCTATAATTTTTGCATATATTTTTAAATCAGTATTAAGCAACGAAATTGGTCTAAAATTTTGAGGACAGTCCGGCTTCTTCCCTGGTTTTGGCAAGGCTACAATAGTGGCTTCCAGCATCTCTTCGGGAAAAGAGGTAGTTGAGGCAGCGTAGTTAAATAAATTTTTGTAAATGTGGAGAAAGAATTGTTGCAAATGTCTGGTAGTATTCTGCAGAGAACCCATCACTGCCAGGGGATTTATGTGCTGGGAGCAATTTTAATTGTGTCTAAGATTTATTTTTCTGATATTGGTGTATTAAGAGTCTAAGGCTTCCTCACTTATTTTGGGCAGGGTTACTGAATTAAGGAAGGTGTTTATATTGAGATCATTTGGTTGTGGGGGTTTTTAAGTCAGATTTCAAGTTGTATAGATCACTATAGTATTTCTGGAATGCATTGGCAATTTTAGTTGGGTGATAAACTGTTTGGCCTGTATGAGGGTCAGTGATAGAGATTAGTTTGGAGTTTTGTTGTTTTTTCCGTATGTAGTTAGCTAGGAGTTTGCCTGCTTTGTTGCCGTGTGCGTAGTAGGTAGCTTTAAAGCGTTTCAGAGATGTTGTATGGTCTGCTAATAGGGCTAGCCTAAGCTTTTGTCTACATTCTAGAAGTGCTGATTGGGTGATAGGGGAGGGACTTTGTTTATTATGTGTCTCCAATGTGTTTAGATTTGTTAGGTTGGTGAGAATTTTAGTCTTCTGCCTCTTTTCCCTAGCCGCAGCTTGGATCAGCAAGCCTCTACTGTAAGCCTTGTGAGCACACCACAATGACATCACATTCACCTCTGTATTATCATTATGTTGGAAGTATTCTTTAAGTGATTTAGAAAATTCATGCGATTACATGGTCAGATCACGCCCCAGTGACCAGAGAATATTGAGGTTGGATAACATCAAGTCAATCCTTGAGTAGGAATTATGAGGGGCATAAAAGTATGTATAGTCCCGTTCTGTAGAGTTAATGCATCTCCAGGTATCATAAAGATTAGTTTCTGCAAGAAATTTTTTAAGTTCATATCTGTGTGCGCTCTGGTGGGATGAGCAGTCCAAAGATGTGTCCACCACACAGTTGAAGTCCCCACAGATAAGTAAAGCTCCTTGTTTGTGTTTATTAATTTTATGGTGGAGAGCTTTTAAGAAGGATGCTTGTCCAGTATTTGGTGCATACAGATTGACTATCGTATATAGCAGATTGTTTAGTTCACACACCAAGATGATATACCTGTCTTTGGGGTCCGTTACAGCTGCGTGAAGTTTGAAAGCTACTGATTTGTTGATTGCAATCATTGTGCCACATTTTTTAGTTGGGGCACAAGCTTGAAATATATGAAGAAAAGATTTATACGTGCATTTTGGTTGTTTGTCCTGGGAGAAATGAGTCTCCTGTATGCAAAGAATGTCCCCTTTAAGTTTTTTTGCCTCTTGCAACATGGTCTTTCTTTTAAATGGGCTGTTCAGGCCATGCGCATTAAGCGAAAACACTTTTAATGGTCATATTTATTTTGTGGAGTTATTATTGTGTGTTGATCCATACAATTATTGGTATAGTGCAGATTTCTACTATTACCTGTAGATGGCAGCAGAGGATAAGAAATTAATTGCTGGAAGTTGAAACCTCTATGTAATTCTGGTTGATCTGAAGTCACTTGTGAATTCCAATGCAGGGGTTCATCGTAGCTTGTAGGTACATGTAAAACAGAAGAAAATAACTAAAAAAGGACCGAAAAACACAAAAAAAGGTGAGACAGTTCACAATGTGCGAAAACATTTGCTTCAACACGGTGGGGGTCTTTGCTCCCTGAGATCCAGAATTTTATTCATGATAAGTTACAGAAAAGCGTGAGGTGTTGCAAATTGCAAGTGCTGGTCCTCATTGTTTTCACCCAGGTATAACTTTTTGCCATCCAGTGGAGATTTTATGAGTAGGTAAAGTAGAGTGGGCTTCTCCTTCTTCTGGAATGAGCAGCCACTGCTTGGCTAGTTTTAGGCCGTTTTCCAGATTGGTGATGGCGTAGGTTTTGTTTTCCCTTGTTATGAGGATTTTGGTTGGAAACCCCCATGTATAGGGTTTTTTGTGGTTTTGAAAAAGCTTTGTCAGCATGGCGAGGTTCTTCCTAGCCAGCATAGTATGTTGTGAGATGTCAGAATACACAGAAATATCTGCATAGGGGTCAGGTAGGGGGGAGTTCTTCCTAGTGTATTTCATCAGGTCCTCTTTCACATGAAAGAAATGAATACGTGCAATGATGTCTCGTGGTACCTTGTCGGGCAAATGCTTGGGTTTAGGCAGACGTGTGCATGATCTACAATCACCTCCCCCTCTGTTGTATCTGGCAGCAACGTAGAGATAAATTGCTGAACATATTTCCTGAGATTTGCTGGTGCTATAGATTGTCACCCCTCTCAGCTTTACATTATTCCTCCTCGAGCGGTCTTCTAAGTCCGCCATTTTGTTTTTAATCGCTAGTATTTCATCCTCCGCTCCATTATAGGCATCAACCAGCTCATTATAGGCTGTGGTAAATTCCCCCATTTTGTCCTCTGCATGAGAGACTCTGTCCCCAATAGCAGCAACTTCAGCTTTCAATTGAGTTGTGCATTACATTATTCCATTATCCAGTCCCTGTGCAGTGAGCCCCTTAATGTAACCAGCATATCTTTCATCATGGTATGTTAGTGGCTGATCCAGGGTGGGGAAGTCATGCATTTGTTCTATGAACTCTTTTGTACTGTCCTGTGACGTGTCATGTCCCCCCAGCTCACCTGGATATGTATGCTCCACTGACCTTTTTTGTGATGCCTTCTGTGGGCTATGCACAGGGGTTCTGCTCGGCGAGGATCTGTTGCTTGTTCCTGGGGAGGATGCCAGATGCTGGCGTTCGTTCCTGGAGCTTCCACTGCTGCCCCGGCCGCACCGCCATCTTGAGGTCCGTGATCCTTGGCTAGGCCGAAAAAGTGCATCAGCTTTCTGGGGCCCCGCTCGGGCTTTCTTTTTAACATATTGATATCAGATAATAGCTGAGTGCCTGGGCTATCTATATCACCTTTCGCTGCCTTTCTGTTTTGCTCCTTGTTGCTGGATTGCTCTGGATTCTCACAGAGCTCTCTCCTTAGGCTGCCATCTCCTTAGCTGCTGGCCATGCCCCCTTTTCTGCTTCCTTTCTAATTCTTTTAAAATAAATTGATGAAAATGTTGTGTGTACAGTGTTCTCTACCCCACTTTAGACTTCCCTCTATGACGTGATAGATTTCCCTGGCAATTTAGGGATATCCCCCCTCAAACAAGCTTGTCCTGGGTACAATCTGCTTGAAAGGTTTCCTACATGTAGATACGAATGTGTTTGTATTTTTTATTGCCTTCAATGCTTGTTTTGACCTTTTGCAAGATAGCATGACGTATTGGTTGTGCCTCATCATCTTGACATTGATCTGAGAAGTTGTCTTTTTATTGTACCTGTGACACATCTCTAAATAAAAAAATGTGTGTGTGTGTGTATTATATATATATATATATATATATATATATATATATATATATATATATATATATATATATATATATTATAGTTCTATTTCAGGAGTTGGCATGAGCTCTTGTTTGGATGGCATCTGGAAGTGCCGCTGTGGTGGAATTTAACACTAACAAAAGGTTAAAGTAGAGGCTGGGCTTCTTGCATGTTTTTGTTTAATAAAGACAGACTTGGGACAGAATCACTCTAACATTGTTAACCACTTCAATACCAGGCACTTACACCCCCTTTTCAGCTTTCAGTGCTGTCGCAATTTGAATGACAATTGTGCGGTCATGCACTGTACCCAAACACATTTTTTATCATTTTGTTTCCACAAATAGAGCTTTCTTTTGGTGGTATTTGATCACTGCTGTGTTTTTGTTTTTTTTGTTTTTTTGCGCAAAAAAAGACCTAATATTTTGAGAAAAAAAAAGTTTTCTTTGTTTCTGTTTTGTGAATAAGTACTTTTTTTTTTCTCCTTCACTGATGGGCAGTGATGAGGCTGCACTGATAAGGTGGCACTGGTATGCAGAACTGATGGGCACTGAAAGCCTGCACGGGTACTGATGGACACTGATAGATGTCACTGATGGGCTTCACTGATAGAGACATCTGGCAGGCGTTAGTAATGGGCACTGGCACCATTTGTGGGCACTGGCATATTGGCACTGTGTGGCATACCTGGTCATCCATCCATGGTGGCATCCCTGGTGGTCCTGAGGGGGCTGCGCTGATGATCAATCAGTGCAGCAAACCCCCCCCCCCCCATGAAGAGAACCGCCGATCGGTCAGACGGAAGTGAGGAAAAGCAGATGCACGGCTTTTCCTGTTTACACTGTGCTCAGCCGTGATTGGACACGGCTGATCACGTGGTAAAGAGACTCTTTACCCAGATCGGTGTAGTGGTGTGTCAGACTGATGCACCGCCCCCATGTCCTGAAAGACGTCATGATGTCCAGTCAGGATTACTGAACCACCACTCGGCCGTTATTTTGCTATAGGCCGGGCAGGAAGTGGTTAAAAAAAAAAAACCTTGCGGTCAGCCATGAGGTCTTCTCCTGAGAAACATGTAAGAAATGTATTAAAAGAACAGGAACACATAAACATATAGTTTTCTGAAATTGGATGTTGAGGCATGGTATGATGGAAACAGACAACGTAACTTGCTACATGAATAGGTGAATAAAAGCTGAACACAGATGCATCTGCGGTGTCCCTTGGGGAAAATAAAAGTATCAAAGTGTTTTGTTTTGTTTTTTTTTTTGTTTTTTTTCGGTCTCCCTTTTTCTTTTTCTACCTGGGCCTGGGCCCCGTGAGTTTTTCACTGTGCTTCTGCAGTTTTTTCCTACTGTTTTGTGTCTGGCAATACTTTGTTCATCAGGTACTGAATTTTCTCAGGTCCACACCAGTCTTTTTCTGAGTGACAGAGCTCCTCTTTACTTACACAAGAAAATTCGCCGCCTTCTACTGGTCCAGGTAGTCTGGCTGTACTGGTTTAATTTGCCAATTGTCTTTGCGATGTTGAGCCTCTCTTCAGGAGGCTTCTCACCATAAATGCTAGCCTTTCAGGTTAGGGGGGCATGCAGAAGGAATCCAAGCCACTGGAAGTTCATGCAACGTTTTACTGTATTAGATACAACAGGCCACCCAGTGGGAGCGCAATCTAACACCACCACAGTAGTGGAATATATAAATCATCATGGCTACAGCAGATGTATGGCCATGGTAGAACACCTCCTTAGTGATTGTTAAGTCTTGTTTTTTTTTTTTTTCTATAAAAATAACAAACGTTATACTTGCCAGCTCTGTGCAGTGGTTTTGCACAGAGCAGCCCAGATCTTCCTCTTCTTGGGTCCCTCTTGGGTGCTCCTGGTCTCTCTCTCCTGTTGAGTGCTCCCACAGCAAGCAGCTTGCTATGGGGACACCTGAGCCGAGCCGCAGCTCCATGTATCCATTTAGACACGGAGCCGCGGTTCTTCCCCGCCCTGCTCCCTCTCTCCATTAGCTAAAGGACTTTGATGGCAGTGGGTGCCAGTGGCACCGCTGCTGTGTCATAGCCAAGAGGGAATAAGTAGTGTAGTGTCCTGGGCGGCCGAGGCACTCGTGGACATTGCTAGATTGAGAGGGGGCTCAGGGGGGCTGCTGCACACAGAAGGCTTTTTATCCTAATTCATAGAATGCATTAAGGTAAAAGACATTCTGCCTTTACAACCACTTTAATAGCTCTCCTATAGTGGAGAACTGGCAGGTATCGTCCTTGAGTTGCTATGAGAAGTGCAGGTAAGAAAAAAGAAACTTGCATACTCACCTATGTGAGCATTGATCCGGTTCTCAGCTCCACCTTTAGCAAATTCAGTGGAGCGTTGAACTGTGGATTGGGCGAGAATGTCTGGCTCAAGCTTTCTGCAGGGCGCTGAGAGGCTGAGCCTGCTGATGGTCAGACATCTGTGCGGATCCCGACATTATTGGCAACGTGCTTTTAGCCCACTGTCTGCTGAATATGAGTGCAGAACTATGTGCACTCCTGTGACCCACAGGAAAAGTATGACCAAAACCGTTTTGGCCATAATTCTCCTTTTCAGTGCATCAATTCAGGAGAATGGTTACTCCTCCAAGGAGTGTTTCATCAGATCTGCTCAAGAAGGAGTGAACACTAAGCATGCATTTTCGGACGTTCCAATAAAATCGCAAGGTGAGCAGATTTCATAGCCAGTGTAAGGGACCCATTCTCATACACATTAGATACTGTGGTCGCTTCTTGGCAGCACTATTCCCTTATTTACATGTTCCCTTCATTTAAAACTTCTGTTACTTCTGTGGAGGGTCACATCAGAAAGATTCCCCACCAACTTGATGACTCTGGACTGGCCAAGATGCAGCTGGTACTCCTAAGTTGGTTTGCATGATTGCAGGTGCCCTGTGGCTGCTTCTAGCTTAGCCAGTGCTTCTTTGTCAAGATCTTATTCTGCATCCTGCTTCTCAGTGGCTGGCTTTTAATGGCATGGCTTTGAAGCCTAACTATGGTATGAGTGTGGTCATCTCTGCTATGCTCAGGGCCGATCCTCCTCTTCTTGGATCCCTCAGCGGCACTGGTGGCTCCTCCTCTTCTCAAGTGCCCCGTCGGAGAAGCTCTCTCCTTCGGGACACCCGTGCGGGTGTGCTCCCGAGTCCTGCTGCTGCGTCTATTGACACAGACAGCAGAACTCGACCCCGGCGCCTGCGTCATTGGATTTGATTCACAGCAGCGGGAGCCGATGCTATCAATCTATACAATCAGGACACGAGACACCGGCCGGAGCTGGTGTGCTTGTTCCTGTTGCGAGAATTACGAGGTTTGAGGGTTTACTACCCCTTTAAACTCCATTAATCTTTGATAAGAGCTTTAACCTGTTAATGTTGGCTTGCATTAAAATAATGCCTAGTGATCCTGCCATTAAAGTCCTTGTTCGGGCACTTCCTGTTATAGGTTAACTGTCTACCAGTTGTAGTCATGCGATCTCACCCTGTCACCTGTGCGCCTAGTGGACATTACAAGGCACTGTGCTGAAGTATATCTCATGGCATGGTTAGCCACTGTCACTATCAGGAAGTCAGTACAGAGCAGTGGCAACATTGAAATGAGTTCATGTAGACAGAAAATGTCTAAAATGAGGCTAGAGGGGATCAACAGCAGTTAGATAAGCAGTGCTTTAGCAAATTAAATTCCGTCCAGTTAGGGTTTTGATCTACTTAAACGCTCTATAGGACCATAGTTTGGTGCTCTGTGTTGTACAAGGGCTCCCATTTGAAACTGATCTAAAGGTTCTTCTCTTTACGCTGTCTCAGAAGGTAGCCATTCCTTTTCACCATCACTTCAGTCAGGCAAGTCTCAGAGTTGCCCTTTATATCTTGAAAGCCTTTTCTTGTCCTTCATACGCATAAGTTAGTACTGAGATTTGGACCTTCCATTCTGTCTAAGGTAGTGTCCATTGCCCTTCAATCTTAAGGAGATTGCCCTGCATTCTCATAATGTGAGGAGTTTTACTGAGTTTGCCTTTTAAATGTTAGAACAGTCTGTTGTCCATGAATGTTAGGAGCAAATATATATATCTTTTATTTATTTTTTTTGTTCACTCCTTTTCACAGCTGTGTGAGTAATGGAAAATTAATGCAGTCGTGATCTGAGGGGAAGAGTATCTGAACACGTGTTTGTTTGTTTTTCCCCCGTTTATATACCTAAAGGGAGCGTGCATATATATCTTGGAGATAGGGGCTGGATAAAGAAACAGGTTTTACAAAGGTAGCCATGGACATGATGAGGTATGTCCCTTGACCTGCCATGTTGGATTTTTTTTTTTTTTTTTTAGCTAAATTAAGAGAAACGTAAGCAGATGGCTCCTGATACTAATTCTCTTTTGTTTGTTTTTTAACAAAGAAATTTGTCAGATACATGAAGTACAGTGGATATAAAAAGTCTAGACAACGATAATTAAAATGTCAGGTTTCTGTGAGACATGAGACAAAGATAAATAATTTCAGAACTTTTTCCACCTTTTTTAATGTGACCTATAAATTGTACAACTCGGTTGAACAACAAACTGAAGTCTTTTAGGTGGAGGAAAGTAAAAATAAAATATGGTTGTATAAGTGTGCACACCCTAAAACTAATACTTTGTTGAAGCACCTTTTGATTTTATTACAGCACATCTTGACTTGGCAATATTTGCCCACTCTTTGAAAAAAAACATCCTAATCTGTCAGATTGCGAGGGCATCTCCTGCGCACAGCCCTCTTCAGCTCACCCTACAAATTTTCAATCTGATTCAGGTCTGGGCTCTGGCTGGGCCATTCCAAAACTTTAATCACCTTTTGGTGAAGCTATTTCTTTGTTGATTTTGGATGTATGCTTTGGGTCGTTGTCATGCTGAAAGATGAAGTTCCTCTTCATGTTCTGCTTTCTAGCAGAAGGTTGAAGGTTTTGTGATTGTGTTCTTTTGTTGGTGTGCAGTTTTGTTTTTGTGCCAAACATATCTTTTGGAATTATGGCCAAAAAGTTCAACCTTTTTAGTTTCATCAGTACATAAAACATTTTCCCACATGCTTTTGGGAGACTTCAGATGTGTTTTTGCAAAATTTAGTCAGGCTTGGATGTTTTTATTCGTAAGAAAAGACTTCCGTCTTGCCACTCTACATCATAGCCCAGACGTATGAAGAATACAGGAGATTGTTGTCACATGTACCACACAGCCAGTACTTGCCAGATATTCCTGCAGCTCCTTTAATGTTGCTGTAGGCCTCTTGACAGCCTCCCTGACCAGTTTTCTTCTCATCTTTTCATCAATTTTGGAGGGATGTCCAATTCTTCTTAATGTCACTGTTGTGCCATATTTTCTCCTCTTGATGATTGTCTTCACTGTGTTCCATGGTATATCTAATTCCTTGGAAATTCTTTTGTACCCTTCTCCTGACTGATACCTTTTAACAATGAGATCCCTCTGATGTCGTGGAAGCTCTCTGCGGACCATGGCTTTTGCTGTAGTATGTGACTAAGAAAATGTCAGGAAAGACCTACTAGAACTGCTGAACTTTATTTGGGGTTAATCAGAGGCACTTTCAATGATGACAGCTGTGTACTGACTCCTATTTAACAAGAGTTGGAATGCGATTGCTTAATTCTGAACACGGCTACTTCCCCAGTTATAAGAAGGTGTGCACCTTTGTGCAACCACAGTATTTTAGTTTTTTTAGTTTTACTTCCTAATGAACCTAAGCAGTGATCCCAGTCATCTTCCTCTAGGTCAGGGATGTCAGCATGCCACTTTTAATGCACTCGGTCCACCTTGGTTGAGTAAGCCATTTGATAGAGGAAGATGGTGAAGACGGGGGTTTATCCAATACCCTGAGGTCAGCAACCTCTCAGTAGGGTCAGAATCTAACGTAATCTGAGAGGGAAACTGCTGGAGGAAAGCGTGCCGAAGCTGCAGATACCTAAAGAACATCCAGTTACAGTGCCTTGCAAAAGTATTCACCCCCTTGGCTTTTTACCTTTTTTGTTACATTACAGCCGTTTTAGTTCAATGTTTTTTTAATCTGAATTATATGTGATGGATCAGAACACAATATTCTAAGTTGGTGAAGTAAAATTAGAAAAATATATGCATAAAACTATTTTTCAGAAATTAAAAACTGATAATTGTCATGTGCGTATGTATTCACCCCCTTTGTTATGAAGCCCATAAAAAGCTCTGGTGCAACCAATTACCTTCAGAAGTCACATAATTAGTGAAATGATGTCCACCTGTGTGCAATCTAAGTGTCTCATGATCTGTCATTACATATACACACCTTTTTTGAAAGGCCACAACAACTAAGCAAGAGGCACCACTAACTAAACACTGCCACGAGGACCAAGGAACTCTCCAAACAAGTAAGGGACAATGTTGTTGAGAAATGCAAGTCAGGGTTAGGTTATTAAAAAAAAAAAAAAAATATCCAAATCATTGATGATCTCTAGGAGCACCATCAACTCTATCACAACCAAATGAAAAGAACATGGCACATCAGCAAACCTGCCAAGAGACAGCTGCACACCAAAACTCACGGACCGGGCAAGGAGGACCTTAATCAGGGAGGCAGCACAGAGACCTACGGTAACCCTGGAGGAGCTGCACAGCAGACACTGGCATATCTGTACATAGGACAGCAATAAGCCGTACGCTTCATAGAGTTGGGCTTTATGGCAGAGTGGCCAGAAGAAAGCCATTACTTTCAGCAAAAAACAAAATCAAACATTTTGAGTTTGCGAAAAGGCATGTGAGAGACTCCCAAAATGTATGGAGGAAGGGGCTCTGGTCTGATGAGACTAAAATTGAACTTTTTGGTCAACAAAGAAAACGCTATGTTAGGTGCAAACCCAACACATCACATGACCCAAAGAACACCATCCCCACAGTGAAACGTGGTGGCAGCATCATGCTGTGGGGATGTTTTTCAGCAGTCGGGACTGGGAAACTGGTCGGTTGAGGGAAAGATGGATGGTGCTAAATACAGGGATATTCTTGAGCAAAACCTGTACCACTCTGTGATTTAAAGCTAGGACGGAGGTTCACCTTCTAGCAGGACAATGACCCCAAACACACTGCTAAAGCAACACATGAGTGGTTTAAGGGGAAACATGTAAATGTGTTGGAATAGCCTAGTCAAAGCCCAGACCTCAATCCAATAGAAAATCTGTGGTCAGACTTAAAGATTGCTGTTCACAAGTGCAAACCATCCAACTTGAAGGAGCTGGAGCAGTTTTGCAAGGAGGAATGGGCAAACATTACAGTGGTAAGATGTGGCAAGCTCATAAAGACTTATCCAAAGTGACTTGGAGCTGTGATAGCTGCAAAAGGTGGCTCTACAAAGTATTGACTTTAGGGGGGTGAAGAGTTATGCACTAGGGCTGCAACTAACGATTATTTTCATAATCGATTAGTTGGCCAATTGTTTCAATTAATCGATTATTCGGTTAATAACGGTAATTCGGTTATGACCAAAGATGCCCGAATTCTTTGTTAATATGATTAAAAGTATAATGTGCACATTGAGGTAAATGTTTCCTCCAAAAAGAAAAAAATGTGTGTATAGTCATTCAAGTTCATGTGAAAATGTCTGTTTTTACTGCCTGATTACATTTATCAAAAGAATTGTAATTTATCTGTTTTCGAAGTGGTAAATGTTGCTTGTAAAATTAGCGCTTTATTTATTTGTGCACGCTTCCAGACGGTGTAGGAGAATGTGAGAGATAAAGCAGTTTTTACACATCATGACGTGCAAGCACCTGCTGAAACTACATGAACCATAAGAACTTAGGGCTGAGCAAACGGCAGGCAGTGGGCAGTCAGTCTGAAAGGATGTGTATGGAGCATGGTACTGACAAACAGTCCAGAGGGGAGTGACAATGCTCATAGCCACGCACATTGCCTGCATACAGCTGTAGTGTAATGGATGCAAGGATAACATAAGTGCAAGATTTCATTGCAGAAGGAAGAGTTTTGCCCCCCCTAATTAGTTCTGCTGGATGGATTAAATGGTACTGATGTTAGAGGAAGGACTTGGGAGGAACAGAAAGAAAGTCTTATTGGTATATACATCACATATGTGGTTTTATAATTTGACTTCTTGTAGTAGATGTTTTATAGAGTTGCCAAATCCTTTCATTAACTTTTTAAAAGAAGTTCAGGATTTAAAAAAAAAAAAAAAAATTATACTTGCCTAGGTGGATGCAGCATCAATCCAGTGTTGCATCTGTCCCCCACCGGCTCTGCAGTGAGCACTGAGCAATCAAACGCTGCTCTGAGCATAGAGCCGTGACTGTCGGTCAGCAGCTCTCTGCTCTCCCCTCCAGCACTCACTAGCCCGCTGTCCACTGAAAATGAGTCATAGGAGTACAGACTGAACCATAAAATATAGCCAAAAAAGCTGTATCCAGTCAGGTAGTCCCTCACTCTGCATACTTGTTGATGAAGCTCAAAAAATGTGCAGAAAGTTGTATAGTCTGATTTGTAATTGCTTTAAATACATTTTATAGTACATTTAATAAATCTCCATGCTAGTATGTTTGTTTACATGCATGTTGTTTTTTTCTACTTTAATTCCTTTTGCTGTTTCCTAGGTCCAGCACAGTCCGGTATACTTACTGATAGGGAGGTCGTGAGCTTGTTTCTGCATTTTACAGTGAATCCCAAACCTCGAGTGGAATTTATTGACAGGCCAAGATGTTGCTTGCGAGGGAAAGAATGTAATATTAACCGTTTCCAGCAAGTAGAAAGCCGCTGGGGTTATAGTGGCACTAGTGACCGAATAAGGTACGTGCATTATATACCTTAATTTTGAAAAAAAAAAAAAAAAACACGTGGTCCAGTCTGCGTTCTTACTTTGCAATATAAGGCATAGCAACAGATTTGCTTTAAAGGCCAAGTTCACTTTTGTTTTCTAAATTACAGCTCCCCTATGTACCAATATAGCATTAATGTACTTCCTTTGCAAAAAAAAAAAACCTCTTTCCTTTTATCCTACACACGCTCACCTCACTTTTCCCATGGCTGTTTAAAAACACTTCTCCATTACTTCTGCCTTACTTCCTGGACTATAGGTCCTGACACAAGGAGTTAACCAGCTGACCTGCTGACCTGCTGACCTCATTAGCACACACCCTGTATTATCTACCCTCCCATCTACTACACACTTCCAGGTGCACATTTTTTTTATCAATATTGTTTAAGGATTTACAGAAAACAAAATGAATCATAAAAAGAAACATAACATGGAAAAGATAATCGAACAGATGAATACAACTGGACTAACACTAACAGACAAGCATGGACAGTAAATTCTGTGCAACCTACCACTACCCCCCCGACACCCCAACTGTTATGGGGGGAGTGACTGCACGCCTTGCTCTCATATGTTTTTAATGAGCAGAAAATTCCTGCAGCATATTAGAAACCACACATAGTATAGCAAGCATAGAGTTGGTATAAACTATCAAACCAAGAGGAATGATATGGAGAGGGGCCATGGCAGAGCCCAGAGGCCCCCCACGGCCCTTAATATGAAAACCTTGATTCCTCCAGGCTTATTGAGAAAAGGGGGAGAGTCGGAGGGTGAAGAATAGACAAGAAGGATAGAAGGGGGAGAGAATATAGTGTATATAGATAAGAGATTTGATTGGAAAAAAACATAAAATAAAATATAAATATAAAATATGGTGACCCGAAAGCTCTACAGGAAGATCAAAATTTTCATGAACTATGCCCAAGGTTCCCAGGTCGCCTCAAACTTTCCCGTGGAGTTTAGGAGCTTACTGACCATTTTCTCCTCGGCCATAAGCCAGGAGATTTTCCTCTTGGCTATAGTGAAGAAAATGGATGGTTGTTTTCATGCTCTGGCGATGATCAGTTTTGCACCCGTAAATATGAATAAAATGAGTCTTTGTAGGCTTTTAGCAGCAGAGGGTATTGGGTAATTGAGCAGCGCAATATGAGGGGAGTTTGGGATGCTTAAGCCTGAGATTTTTTTTGGAGCATGTTAAACTTTATTTCAGAAGTTTCTGATTTTGGGACATTCCCACCAGACATGCAGCATGTCTCCTTATGTGGTCACAGCCTCGGAAGCAGATTGGGGTGGTAGAGGGGTAGAGTTTAACCAATCTTGGTATGGGCTGAAGCCAACCTAAAAATTATATGTTCAAGAAGCCCTTGGTGGCCCTGAGCGTGTTCCTATTCCATTCTTCTTCAAGATCCCATTCTTGAGCTAGATCTCTTTCCCAGGCTAGCATATAGGGGGTCTTAGTCTGGGTTGATGAGTGAGCTGTAAATCGCTGAAATAGGTGCACGTTTTTTAAAATGAAATGCAATCAATCAGTGATCACTGTTCTTACTAAATACACAGGCATTTTTATTTATTTTTTGTTCTTTTTTTCTTCTACCTTAACTTTCATCTTGCATAAATTGTTCATTTGGAGTGTGCTGGGCGATCAGATGACCGCCTATATCAGTGATGGCGAACCTTGGCACACCAGATGTTTTGAAACTATATTTATCATGACGCTCAACTACACTGCAGAGTGCATGAGCATCAAGAGAAATGTAGTTCCAAAACATCTGGGGTGCCAACGTTTGCCATCACTGGCCTATATGGATAGAGCTGTAGTACTGAAAACAGGAGAATTGTGTTCTGGGTTCTGTAAAGTTCACCGTACACTATACAATCTGATTTGTACAAGCTCCTTTTAGATCTATCTATCTGCCTGATTGGATACAGAGTGAATGGGTAGATAGGTGTGTCCTCCTATTACATTTTTCTAAAAAAATCTAAAGGAAGGTGTACAGAGATTGTATAATCGGATTGCATAGTGTGTGTCCATCTTTATACAAGTACATAGGAGGTAGTGGACAGAAACACTGTAGAGCCCCATTCACATCTCTGCATAAAAGGAACTCGCATTCCCACATGCGCATTTTTCTTTTATCTATTTTTTTAAGCGTTTTGGAGCATTTTCACTTGTCCATGCATAGGGCAGCCCATCCAAGTGGATGGGCTGCCCTATGCATGCCACTTGGATGGGCCGCCCTACAATGCAGCAATCGCCCAAAAGAAGCTCCAAAACTTTTTTTTTTTTTTTTAAGTTGGTGATCAGGTTTAAGGTTTCTTGGCTGTTGGCAACTCTGTTTCAGCTCCCTCCATAAATTTTCTATAGGAATAATATCTGGAGACTGGCTAGGTCAGTCCATAACCTTAATGTACTTCTTCTTGAGCCACGCCTTTGTTGCCTTAGTGGTATGTTTTGGGTCATTGTCATGCTGGAAGACCCATACATGGCAGATCTTCAGTGTTCTGGCTGAGGGAAGAAGGTTCTCATCCAAGATTTTACAATACGTGGCCCCGTCCATTGGCCCCTCAATGAGGTAAAGTCAGTCTGTACCTCCTTGCGGAGAAACAGCCCCAAAGCATAATGTTTCCACCTCCATGCTTGACTGTAGGGATGGTGTGCCTAGGGTCATAGTCCTCATTTTTCTTCCTCCAAACACAGGGTGTCCCACTCCTCAAGAAGGCACATGTACAGTCATGCCAATGAACATCTAAATGATTCAGAGAAGGATTAGGAGAAAGTGCTGTGGTCAGATGAGACCAAAATTAAGCTCTTTGGCATTAACTTGACCCGCTGTGTTTGGAGGAAAAAAAATGCTGACTATGACCCTAATAACACCAATAACACCATCCCTACAGTCAAGCATGGAGGTGGAAACCTGATGCTTTGGGGCTGCATCTCTGCTAAAGGTACAGGCCGACTTTGCCTCATTGAGGAGCCACTGAAGATGGGTCTTCCAGCATGACAATGACCCAAAACATACCACCAAGGCAACAAAGGAGTGGCTCAAGAAGAAGCACATTTAAGGTCATGGATTATAATCACACACATAGGTTGGACTTGTGCCTTTTTTCAACCTCACCTACTATGAGTGGCCTAGTCCAGTCTTCAGACCTTAGAGGAGGATCAGGGCTGCCCTATGCAAAACCAACTGCACAGAGAAGGTAAGTATAACATGTTAGTGTGTTTTTTTTTTTTTTTAAACAAGCCTTTACAATCACTTTAATCTATAGAAAATTTATGAAGGGAGCTGAAACTTTGAGTTGTGAAGAGACAGCCAAGAAACCTAAAGTAGAGCAGATCTGTACAGAAGAGGACCAAAATCCCTCCTGAGATGTGTGCAAACCTGGTTACCAACTACGTCTTGCCTCCAACAAGGGTTTCTCCACAAAGTACTAAGCCATGCTTCGGGGTCAAATCTTATTTTACCCACTGAACTGCAACTTAATTTTGTAGCATTTGTTTTGTGTGTTTTTGTGGTTTATATTATGTCTTTATCATTTAAAATACACCTATGATTAAAAAATTATAGTCCCTTTATTTCTTTGTAAGTGGGCAAAGTTACAAAATCTGCAGGGGATCAAACAATAATTTTCCCCACTGTACATGTGGCTCATGGGACATTTTGGCGTGTTGTGAGTTGAACATTTTTTACTGCCCATTTTGCACACAACTATGTAAACTAGGCAGATCACAGTTCTTTCAGTAAGGAAGGCATTGATCCTGCGTTCCTGCAAAGCAGGGACACAGATCTATGCCTTCCACCTAATACAAGCATCTCCCCCACTACAGTAAAACGCCAGTTAGGCACACAGTTAACCCCTTGTCATCAGTACAGTGACTGTGCATTTTAGCACTGGTCCCCAAAAAAGTGTCTGTGTTCAATTTGTCCGCCGCAATATCGCAGTCTCCCTATAAGTCGCTGATCGCCGCCATTACTAGTAAAAAAGGAAAAAAAATTCCATAAATGTATATCTCATAGTTTGTAGACGCTTTAACTTTTGTGCAAACCAATCAATATACTGTACGCTTATTGGGATTTTTTTTTTTCCTACAAATATTTAGCAGAATACATATTGGCCTAAATTGGCAGAAATTTTTTTTTTTTTAAAGTTCAAAAGATAAAAAAATGCAGTGGTTACAGCAGCCCCATTATTTAGATTCTGTGTATTCTGAATAGAATGTTGGGGGGTTTGTAGAGCTCTAATCAGATTGTATTTATTTTTTTTTGTAGTTGGGTTACATCACAGTTAACGCCATGCCTGCTGGAGGTGGAGCCCAGTGGGACCCAAAGCTCACAGCTGCTGGCTGCATCTATACTTGACTGCTGTGACCTGGAGAGGAAGGGATGTCTTATCCGATCTTCTCCACTTGTTGTTCCCCAGCACCCGATCTCCTCAACATCACGAACGCTGCGCCACTACATGAATCTTTTCTGCAGCTCTAGTACTTGTGAAGTAGAGGGGAAGCAGCAGGGGGAGAAGATTGGATGAGAATGGCAGCGCCCATCTCAATCCTGAAATAATTTACCCTGCAGAGGGCATCTCTGGAATTGGAGTTATCCGATCAAGTGTTAGGGCCCACACAATGTACCCGATCAATCTCCAGAGCTGAGGATGGTGGCTTGTCCAGGTAGGTATTCAAGTAGAACTATAGACAAAACTTTTTAATTTTTGATATAGTAAGGGAGGGTTATAACCCCTATCAGATTTTTTTTTTATTTATTTTTTTGCTATTTGTCCCATTTCAGAGATTTCTCTTAACTTCCTGTCCCATAGCCAAACAGGAAGTGAGAGGAAATCCCTGCAAATTAGGGGTAATCCCTTGGGACCCTCAGGTCACCACAACTAGTGTCATCATTGGAAAATTTCCCTTCTGATACTTTTCTGGGGAAAACCCAAAATTTGTGTTTTTCTTTTACTTTCAATGACACTGGTAAACGTAACAAATAGAGAGGGTGAATCTCCCTAACGGGGGCACAGGCAGCAAGAACTGAAAGGGGTTCTCATCCATTGCTACTCTATCCAAAACAAAAAAAAAAAGTTTTGCCTTTTTGTTATACTTTAACACCCTTAACCACTTGCCGACCGCCTCAGGCAGATATACTGCGGCAGAATAGCACGGGCAGGCAAAGTAACGTATGGGTACGTTACTTGCCTCCCACGGGCGGGGGTCCGATCGGATCCCCCCCCCCCCCCCAGGTGCCCGAAGCGGTCGGCTTGTGTCCCCGAGCGATCAGAGGTGAGGGGGAGGCCATCCATTCTTGGCCACCCCCTCGCGATCGCTCCCAGCCAATGGCAATCTTCCTCTGCTGCTGTATAGTAAACAGCGGCAGAGGAAGTGATGTCATCTCTCCTCGGCTCGGTATTTTCCGTTCCGGCGCCGAGGAGAGAAGACATCGATGTGAGTGCACCAACACAACACACACAGTAAAACACACCAGGCACACTTTACACTGTGTCACTGGTGACGCTAGTTAGGGAGGTAAATGGTAAATATATAGGTTCGCTGTCAGATAGGTTATAGCGTCAGGGACCCCATATACTACCTAATAAAGGTTTTAACCCCTTGATTGCCCCCTAGTTAACCCTTTCACCAGTGATCACCGTATAACTGTTACGGGTGACGCTGGTTAGTTTATTTTTTATAGTGTCAGGGCACCCGCCGTTTATTACCTAATAAAGGTTTAGCCCCCCTGATCGCCCTGCGGTGATATGACTTAGGTTTTAGGGTCTGCGTCGCCCCAGGCAGCGTCAGGTTAGCGCCAGTACTGCTAACACCCACGCACACACCATACACTTCCCTTAGTGGTATAGTATCCGAACGGATCAATATCTGATCTGATCAGATCTATACTAGCGTCCCCAGCAGTTTAGGGTTCCCAAAAACGCAGTGTTAGCGGGATCAGCCCAGATACCTGCTAGCACGTGCGTTTTGCCTCTCCGCTCGGCCCCCGCCCAGCCCACCCAAGTACAGTATCGATCGATCACTGTCACTTACAAAACACTAAACACACATAACTGAGAGAGCAGAGTCAGGCCTGATCCCTGTGATCGCTAATAGTTTTTTTTGGTAGTTTTTTTTGGTGAACTGGCAAGCACCAGCCCCAGGCAGCGTCAGGTTAGTGCCAGTAGCGCTAACACCCACGCACGCACCGTACACCTCCCTTAGTGGTATAGTATCTGAACGGATCAATATCTGATCTGATCAGATCTATACTAGCGTCCCCAGCAGTTTAGGGTTCCCAAAAACGCAGTGTTAGCGGGATCAGCCCAGATACCCGCTAGCACGTGCGTTTTGCCCCTCAGCCCAGCCCACCCAAGTGTAGTATCGATTGATCACTGTCACTTACAAAACACTAAACGCATAACTGCAGCGTTCGCAGAGTCAGGCCTGATCCCTGCGATCGCTAACAGTTTTTTTGGTAGCGTTTTGGTGAACTGGCAAGCACCAGCGGCCTAGTACACCCCGGTCATAGTCAAACCAGCACTGCAGTATCACATGGTGACGTGGCGAGTCCCATAAGTGCAGTTCAAGCTGGGGAGGTGGCAAGCACAAGTAGTGTCCTGCTGCCACCAAGAAGAAGACAAACACAGGCCCGTCGTGCCCATAATGCCCTTCCTGCTGCATTCGCCAATCCTAATTGGGAACCCACCACTTCTGCAGCACCTGTACTTCCCCCATTCACATCCCCAACCAAATGCAGTCGGCTGCATGAGAGGCATTTTCTTTATGTCCTCCCGAGTACCCCTACCCAACGAACCCCCCCCCCCCCCCCCCCAAAAAAAGATGATGTGTCTGCAGCAAGCGCGGATATAGGTGTGACACCCGCTATTATTGTCCCTCCTGTCCTGACAATCCTGGTCTTTGCATTGGTGAATGTTTTGAACGCTACCATACACTAGTTGAGTATTAGCGTAGGGTACAGCATTGCACAGACTAGGACACACTTTTACAGGGTCTCCCAAGATGCCATCGTATTTTGAGAGACCCGAACCTGGAACCGGTTACAGTTATAAAAGTTAGTTACAAAAAAAGTGTAAAAAAAATATATATATATATATATATAGATATATATATATATATAGATATATCTATATCTATATATATATATATATATCTATATATATATATCTATATATATATATATATATATATATATATATATATCTATAGATAGATAGATAGAATAAAAAAAAAAATAGTTGTCGTTTTATTGTTCTCTCTCTCTCTATTCTCTCTCTATTGTTCTGCTCTTTTTTACTGTGTTCTATTCTGCAATGTTTTATTGTTATTATGTTTTATCATGTTTGCTTTTTCAGGTATGCAATTATTTATACTTTACTGTTTACTGTGTTTTATTGTTAACCATTTTTTTGTCTTCAGGTACACCATTCAGCTGCAGCGCGGATTTATTTATCTTGACAGCAACAGCGTTTGCTCCCACGATATATAAAGCCATGACTCCAGCGAAGGTGATATATGCCGAAGCATGGGGGCAGCAGGGGCGGAGGAGCGATTTGCGCCTAACTTTTGGGGCAGATGCCCCCATGCTTCGGCATATATAAATGGTGTATGTATGCCCATCATTAGAAGTGGGTGGATGAAGGGAGGTATTCTAATGGTGGGCATACCCACCGATCAATCCCTTTTTTTCGTTCAGCCCACAGGCTGCATGGAAAAAAAAAAAAAGATTACAATATATGCCCAACAAGGACCAGCAACGTACTGGTATGTTGCTGGACTTTGAGTGGTTATACCAGAATGATGCCTGCAGGTTTAGGTATCATCTTGGTATCATTCTTTTTAGCCAGCGGTCAGCTTTCATGTAAAAGTAATCCTAGCTGCTAATTAGCGTCTAGACTGCTTTTACAAGCAGTGGGAAGGAGGGAATGCCCCCCCCCCCCCACCACTGTCTTCCATGTTTTTCTCTGGCTCTCCTGTCCCAACAGGGAACCTGAGAATGCAGCCGGTGATTCAACCAGCTGACCATAGAGCTGATCAGAGACCAGAGTGGCTTCAAACATCTCTATGGCCTAAGAAACCAGAAGCTACGAGCATTTCATGACTTAGATTTCGCCAGATGTAAACAGCGCAATTGGGAAAGCATTTTATCACACCGATCTTGGTGTGGTCAGATGCTTTGAGGGCAGAGGAGTGATCTAGGGTCTAATAGGCCCCATTTTTTTCAAAAAAAAGAGTACCTACCTATTGCTGTCATAGGGGATATTTACATTCCCTGAGATAACAATACAAATGATTTAAAAAAAAAATGAAAGGAACAGTTTAAAAATAAGATAAAATAGCAAAAAAGAAAAAAAAAAGCACCCCTGTCCCCCCCTGCTCTCCGCAAAGGCGAACGCAAGCGTCGGTCTGGCGTCAAATGTACACAGCAATTGCATTATGCATGTGAGGTATCACCGCGAAGGTCAGATCGAGGGCAGTAATTTTAGCAGTAGACCTCCTCTGTAAATCTAAAGTGGTAACCTGTAAATGCTTTTAAAAATGTATTTAGTTTGTCACCACTGCACGTTTGTGCGCAATTTTAAAGCATGTCATGTTTGGTATCCATGTACTCGGCCTAAGATCATCTTTTTTCTATTTAATCAAACATTTGGGCAATATAGTGTGTTTTAGTGCATTAAAATTGAAAAAAGTGTGTTTTTTTCCCCAAAAAATGCATTTGAAAAATCGCTGCGCAAATACTGTGTGAAAAAAAAAAAAAATGAAACACCCAAAATATATAATGTTCGGGGGTAATTTTCTTGCAAAAAAAAATCATTTTTCATGTAAACAAAAAGTGTCAGAAAAAGGGCTTTGTCTTCAAGTGGTTAGAAGAGTGGGTGATTGGGTGATGTGTGACAAGCTTCTAAATCTTGTGCATAAAATGCCAGGACAGTTCAAACCCCCCCCAAATGACCCCATTTTGGAAAGTAGACACCCCAAGCTATTTGCTGAGAGGCATGTCGAGTCCATGGAATATTTTATATTGTGACACAAGTTGCGGGAAAAAGACAAATTTTTAAAAAAAATTTTTGCACAAAGTTGTCACTAAATGATATATTGCTCAAACATGCCATGGGAATATGTGAAATTACACCCCAAAATACATTCTGTTGCTTCTCCTGAGTACGGGGATACCACATGTGTGGTTCGCATGGTCAGGCCTGATCCCTGCGATCGCTAACAGTTTTTTTGGTAGCGTTTTGGTGAACTGGCAAGCACCAGCCCCAAGCAGCGTCAGGTTAGTGCCAGTACCGCTAACACCCACGCACGCACCGTACACCTCCCTTAGTGGTATAGTATCTGAACGGATCAATATCTGATCCGATCAGATCTATACTAGTGTCCCCTGGCAAGCACCAGCGGCCTAGTACACCCCAGTCATAGTCAAACCAGCACTGCAGTAACACTTGCTGACGTGGCGAGTCCCATAAATGCAGTTCAAGCTGGTGAGGTTGCAAGCACAAGTAGTGTCCCGCTGCCACCAAGAAGACAAACACAGGCCCGTCGTGCCCTTCCTGCTGCATTCGCCAATCCTAATTGGGAACCCACCACTTCTGCAGCACCCGTACTCCCCAACCAAATGCAGTCGGCTGCATGAGAGGCATTTTCTTTATGTCCTCCCGAGTACCCCTACCCAACAAAACCCCCAAAAAAGATGTCGTGTCTGCAGCAAGCGCGGATATAGGCGTGACACCTGCTATTATTGTCCCTCCTGTCCTGATAATCCTGGTCTTTGCATTGGTAAATGTTTTGAACGCTACCATACACTAGTTGAGTATTAGCGTAGGGTACAGCATTGCACAGACTAGGCACACTTTCACAGGGTCTCCCAAGATGCCATCGCATTTTGAGAGACCTGAACCTGGAACCGGGTACAGTTATAAAAGTTAGTTACAAAAAAAGTGTAAGCACAAAAAATATATATAAAATAAAATAAAAAATAGTTGTCGTTTTCATTGTTCTCTCTCTCTCTATTGTTCTGCTCTTTTTTACTGTATTCTATTCTGAAATGTTTTATTGTTATGTTTTATCATGTTTGCTTTTCAGGTATGCAATTTTTTATACTTTTAGGTAAACAAAAAGTGTCAGAAAGGGCTTTGTCTTCAAGTGGTTAGAAGAGTGGGTAATGTGTGACATAAGCTTCTAAATGTTGTGCATAAAATACCAGGACAGTTCAAAACCCCCCCAAATGACCCCATTTTGGAAAGTAGACACCCCAAGCTATTTGCTGAGAGGCATGTCGAGTCCATGGAATATTTTATATTGTGACACAAGTTTTTTTGCACAAAGTTGTCACTAAATGATATATTGCTCAAACATGCCATGAGAATATGTGAAATTACACCCCAAAATACATTCTGTTGCTTCTCCTGAGTACGGGGATACCACATGTGTGAGACTTTTTGGGAGCCTAGCCAGGTACGGGATCCCGAAAACCAAGACCGCCTTCAGGCTTTCTAAGGGCGTAAATTTTTGATTTCACTCTTCACTGCCTATCACAGTTTCGAAGGCCATGGAATGCTCAGGTGGCACAAAACCCCCTCAAATGACCCTATTTTGGAAAGTAGACACCCCAAGCTATTTGCTGAGAGGTATAGTGAGTATTTTGCAGACCTCACTTTTTGTCACAAAGTTTTGAAAATTGAAAAAATAAAAAAATACATTTTTTCTTGTCTTTCTTCATTTTCAAAAACAAATGAGAGCTGCAAAATACTCACCATGCCTCTCGGCGAATAGCTTGGGGTGTCTACTTTCCAAAATGGGGTCATATGGGGGGGGGGGGGGTTGTGCTATCTTGGCATTTTATGGCCTTCGAAACTGTGATAGGTAGTGAGGAGTGAATCAAAAATTTACGCCCTTAGAAATCCTGAAGGCGGTGATTGGTTTTCGGGGCCCCGTATGCGGCTAGGCTCCCAAAAAGTCCCACACATGTGGTATCCCTATACTCAGGAAAAGCCGCTAAATGTATTTTGGGGTGCAATTCCACATATGCCCATGGCCTGTGTGAGCAATATATCATTTAGTGACAACTTTTTGTAAATTTTTTTTTTTTTGTCATTATTCAATCACTTGGGACAAAAAAATTAATATTTAATGGGCTCAACATACCTCTCAGCAATTTCCTAGGGGTGTCTGCTTTGCAAAATGGGGTCATTGGGGGGTTTTGTACTGCCCTGCCATTTTAGCACCTCAAGAAATGACATAGGCAGTCATAAACTAAAAGCTGTGTAAATTCCAGAAAATGTACCCTAGTTTGTAGACGCTATAACTTTTGCGCAAACCAATAAATATACGCTTATTGACATTTTTTTTTACCAAAAACATGTGGCCGAATACATTTTGGCCTAAATGTATGACTAAAATTGAGTTTATTGGATTTTTTTTTATAACAAAAAGTAGAAAATATTTTTTTTCCAAAATTTTCGGTCTTTTTCTGTTTATAGCGCAAAAAATAAAAACCACAGAGGTGATCAAATACCATCAAAAGAAAGCTCTATTTGTGGGAAGAAAAGGACGCAAATTTCGTTTGGGTACAGCATTGCATGACCGCTCAATTAGCAGTTAAAGCGACGCAGTGCCAAATTGCAAAAAGTGCTCTGGTCAGGAAGGGGGTAAATCCTTCCGGGGCTGAAGTGGTTAAGGACCGCCCCAAGTACATGTACTGCGGCAGGGTGACCCTTAAGCGCAAAATCCCGTACCTGTACGTGAACAGCTTATACGGAAACCCGGCGATCGTTCGTAGAGAGGCAGAACGGCGGTTTGCCTATGTCAACAAGGCAGACCACTGTTCTGCCAGAGAGGAAAATGGAGATCTTGTGTTTCTGCTAATCAGAAACACAGATCTCTGTTTTCCTTTAGTCAAAGCACTCCCCCCTACAGTTAGAAAGCACACATAGGGAACCCATTTAACCCTTTGCCCTGATGTTAACCCCTTCCCTGCCAGTGTTATTTATACAGTGACCATGCATTATTTTTAGCACCGATCACTGTATTTGTGTCACTTGGTGTCAGATTTGTCCGTCCGCACTGTCGCAGTCCTGCTAAAAATCGCTGATTCCCGCCATTACTAGTAAAAAATTTTACAAATATAAAGTCCATAAATCTATCCCATAGTGTGTAGATGCTATAACTTTTGCGCAAACCAACCAATATACGCTTATTGGGATTTTTTTTTTTACCAAAAATATGTAGCAGAATACATATTGACCTAAATTTATGAAGAAATTTTTTTACATTTTATTTTTCTTGTTAACCGCTTCAGCCCTGGACCATTTGGCTGGCCAAAGACCAGAGCACTTTTTGCGATTCCGCACTACGTCACTTTAACTGACAATTGCGCAGTCGTGCGACGTGGCTCCCAAGCAAAATTGTCGTCTTTTTTCCCCCCACAAATAGAGCTTTCTTTTGGTGGTATTTGATCACCTCTGTGGTTTTTATTTTTTGCTCTATAAACAGTAGGGGGCGCTGCAGGGGTTAAGTGTGTCCTAGGGATGTGTTCTAACTGTTGGGGCTACGTGTGTCACTACACTGAATCACCGCTCACGATCACAGGGAGCTGTGAACGGTGTCCTGTCAGTCACGTTCCCACAATGCTGCGTTTTAAAGGGCAAAGTACAGGTACGTTATATGCCTGTACGTGCCATTCTGCCAACGTATATCGACGAGAGCCGGTTGGCAAGTGGTTAAAGAGGTTTTATTAGGTTTATATAGTATAACCAAGATTAGAATTAAACCAGCACAATCGAGTGTAAACAGTCGGTGGAGCATGATGCAGTGCAGTCCACCAGACAACATGGGTTTGCAGTAGGTGGTAAGATAAACTTACAGCTAGACTAATAATGGTGAGCATTGTAAGAATTCAAACAGTAACAGCTGGGTTACAAATAGGGTAAAGATACCTGGGGGTAGTAGCGTGGGGTTTAGTCTTGGGAGATGCTTGTATTGTATAGTGGGGGGAGCGCCACTTCTAAAGGAGAGAGGGGGGAGGGAGTCCACGGGGACGGTCCGGTCGCCAGCACAGTGCTTAGTAGGGGCGGTGGGGTGATTGCTACCATGGTAGAAGGACAGTTAGGTTGAAAGTTGGTGGTAGACAGTGCTTGATCCTGGGTTTCAAGATCTGGTCAAACTTGGGAATTTGATCTTTTTCCATGGCATGCATATTGGCATGGATCATAAAACGGGTTACTCTGTTTGGTCTCAGCTACAGCTAAAGAGGGGGTTTTCCAAGCCTTAGCTATAAGTTTGTTTCCCATCTGTGAGGAGTTGAATGAAGAGCTTAAATTGCTTGCACGACAGGGTGTCAGGTTTTAGATTAAGAAGTGCTGTGGCTGGGTCTGGTTGTACAGGGATGCCAAACAATTTGGTAGCAAGAGCAAAAATATAATTCCAGAAGGCTTGGACTATTGGGCATGTCCACCAGATATGAAGGTGTACCTTGTTCCGAACAGCCTCTAAAACAGAGAGCTGAGTGGGAGGGGGCAAATTTGTCTATTCTAGAAGGCACTAGGTACCAGCGGGTCAGTACTTTATAATTGGCTTCTATTGCCAGGATATTGGGTGAGGATTTAGTTGCTGACCATATCTGACCAGTCTGCGATGTCAAGGGTGCGCCCAAGATCCTCCTCCCATTTCTGTGTGTTTTTACATTTTTTTATTGGATATGTTTTATAGCAGAAAGTGAAAAATATATGTATATATTTTTTTTTTCAAAATCAAACCAAAAGAAAGCTCTATGCGGGGTAAAAAAAGGACATCGATTTCATTTGGGTACAGTGTCACACGACCACGCAGTTGTCCGTTAAAGCAACGCAGTGGCATATCGCAAAAAATGGCCTGGTCAGGAAGGGGTAAAACCTTTCGGAGCTGAAGTGGTTAAAGATGGTCATGACAGTGTGGAGTAGATTGATGCCTTCTGTAGCCCCCGGGATCCCCCATAGTTTAACGATGATCCATCTACTGCAATTCTCTAGGTCAGTGTTTCTCAACTCCAGTCCTCAAGGCGCCCCAACAGGTCATGTTTTCAGGATTTCCCTCAGATGAAACAGCTGTGGTAATTACTAAGGCAGAGACACTGATCAAATCATCTGTGAAAAATAATGGGAAGCCTGAAAACATGACCTGTTGGGGCGCCTTGAGGACTGGAGTTGAGAAACACTGCTCTAGGTCATCCAGATGAAGCTCCACTTTTTGTTTATGGAACTGGGTTTGCTACTGTTCAAGGGAGACCACTCTCTGTTCTAACAGAGCATAATTAGAGTCCTCAGTGGAAACCTTAAGGCTGGGTTCACACTGCCATTTAGAGAGGTTCACAGCAGGGGTCCAGTGCGTCCCTGTTCAGTTTCAGGTCCGATTTCGGCCTGAACTTTTGGCTGAATATGGACCTGAAATGGACCAGAAGATGCACAGGACTCCTCTGCAATTCGCTCCCGAGCTGCTCCGGAGATGTGTGAACCGGCTCCATTGAGAGCCGATCACAATCTCCTGACATGCGAATTGGATGTGGAGAAACTTGCATCCAATTTGCAATAGTGTGAACCCAGCCTTAAGGAAAGGGTTAACAACTCCTGCCTTGATCTCAGTGATTTCTGCTTTCAGAGTGGATTGTATTTGGGAGGCAAATGAGGCTGGTTCTTCCCTTGTTGGTAGGGAGTGTAACGTGGGCTATTTCTGGAGCTGAAATTGTTAACTGCAGGGCAGTGTCAGGAGGTTGCTTACCAGACTGAGCAGGAGCTGCACTGTTGGAAGAAAAGGAGAAGCTGGAGTCTGCTGTTGATGAGGGAGGAGAGCTGTCGGCTTGCTCTGTGTTTACTGGGGGAGATGGGAGAGTCTGTGTGTGCTCCAATATTTGAATGTTTCCAGCACCAGACCTCCTCTATAGAGGCCAGCTAAGCCCAAGCTTTGATATCAGGGGAGTGTGTTCCAGCTGGATTTGTAGTATCCATAATTGGATCTAAGAGTTAAAATTGTGTGGTGATTAATTTAAATGTTTGACATTGTGAAAGCTTGGTATAAAGTATATATAGTATTTGTACTCGAAAAGGGGTGGTACATAAACATTAACAAAAACATGTCAATACTCCAATCGCCCTGGATCTGTCAGGCCTGGTTCACACCTATGCATTTTTTAGTGCGTTTTGAGTTTTGCAGAAACACACTAATGTCCATTTAACATGGTTTCCTATGGGTCATGTTCACATCTGTGCATTTTATGGCAAGGGCTTGGTTTTTGGTTCCATAGTCTTCAAAGGATCAAAAACGTGTATTGCAAAATGCACCTGGATTATGCAAACTGCAACCTGCATAGATGTGAACCAGGCCTCAAGATGGTTTTAATCATACACTGAGGTGTTTTACTTCCCAATATGGACACCCCTTTGGCTTATACGGAGTAGGTTGCATTTATTGCCTTTTGCATTAAAGATTTCTGTAGGGTCACCACATTACCATTGATCAGATGCATGTCCTGGAAGGATACAATGTGAGGCCTGTGTGAGAGAACACACTTAAAGGCAGGAGCTTAAACCCGTGACATTCCAGGAAAATAATGTAAGGTTCTCCACCGTTAAACATTGTGTACTAAATGAGTGTGCCAGGAATAATGTTGAGTTATGTTATTAGTTGTAGCCTAAAAACTCTGAGACTTTGTATATGAAATTCCGAGCTTCCTATAGAGGCCTTAAAGAGAATTGGTTTTTCTCAAACAGTACAGAGCATTGCCAAAGTGTGTAACTATGCAGTTTGACAACATGCTGATTCAACTACCCTGCTGCTTCGGTAATCTAAACAAACTATAACTTTAGATGCAGCCTATACCCTTAACAGTTCCTCAGTAAGAAGAAGGAGAATGCCTGTGTTCACAACCTTTCACCTCTCAAGCCATCAGCACCAGTACCCTGAACTATAGAGTGAAAGGTAGTTTGTGGAACAAACACTTTTACAGAGAGGTGCTGTTGCTTTTAGGCAGGATTTTAGGATGTTTGACCTCACGTGTTGCTCCCTTTTCATACCCTTGGTTGTAGAGGGACATACAATGCCTTGCAAAAGTATTCACCCCCTTGGCATTTTTTGTGTTTTGTTGCCTCAAAACTTGGAATTAACATGGATTGTTTGAGGATTTGCATAATTTAATTTACAGAACATGACCACAACATTTGAAGATTATTATTTTTTTTTTTTTTTTTTATTGTGAAGTCAATGTGCATAACTCTTCACCCCCCTAAAGTCAATACTTTGTAGAGCCACCTTTTGTGGCTATCACAGCTCCATGTTGCTTTGGATAAGTCTCTATGAGCTTGCCACATCTTACCACTGGGATTTTTGCCCGTTCCTCCTTGCAAAACTGCTCCAGCTCCTTCAAGTTGGATGGTTTGTGCTTGTGAACAGCAATCTTTAAGTCTGACCACATATTTTCTATTGGATTGAGATTTGTGCTTTGACTAGGCCATTCAATCACATTTACATATTTCCCCTTAAACCACTCAAGTGTTGCATTAGCAGTGTGTTTGGGGTCATTGTCCTGCTGGAAGGTGAACCCCCGTCCTAGCCTCAAATCACAGAGTGGTACAGATTTTGCTCAAGAATATCCTTGTATTTAGTACCATCCATTTTTCCCTCAACTCTGACCAGTTTCCTAGTCCCGACTGCTGAAAAACATCCCCACAGCATGATGCTGCCACCACCATGTTTCACTGTGGGGATGGTGTTCTTTGGGTGATGTGATGTGTTGGGTTTGCGCCTGACATAGCGTTTTCTTTGATGGCCAAAAAGTTTAATTTTAGTCTCATCAGACCAGAGCACATTCCTCCATAAATTTTGGGAGTCTCCCACATGCCTTTTCGCAAACTCAAAGCGTGCCATTTTGTTTTTTGCTCAAAGCAATTGCTTTCTTCTGGCCACTCTGCCATAAAGCCCAACTCTATGGAGCGTATGGCTGATCGTCGTCCTATGTACAGATACTCCAGTCTCTGCTGTGGAACTCTGCAGCTCCTCCAGGGTTGAATATTTTTTTTTATAACCTAACCCTGACTTGTACATCTCAACAACATTGTCCCTTACTTGTTTGGAGAGTTCCTTGGTCTTCATGTCAGTGTTTGGTTAGTGGTGCTAATTGCTTAGGTGTTGCAGCCTCTGGGGCCTTTCAAAAAGGTGTGTATATGTAATGACAGATCATGTGACACTTATGCTCCGTACACACGGTCGGATTTTCCGATGGAAAATGTCTGATCGGAGCGTGTTGTCGGAAATTCCGACCGTGTGTGGGCTCCATTGGACATTTTCCATCGGATTTTCCGACACACAAAGTTTGAGAGCAGGCTATAAAATTTTCCGACAACAAAATCCGATCGCGTCAATTCCGACCGTGTGTGGCCTGTTCCGACGCACAAAGTGCCACGCATGCTCAGAAGAAATTCCGAGACGGAACAGCTCGGTCTGGTAAACTTAGCGTTCGCAATGGATACAGCACTTTCGTCAAGCTGCAATGTTAAAAATGGTTTAATACAGCACACTCTCTTCTTTATAATGTGAGAAGAATGAAGTAGTTTTGCTGCTCATATTCACACAGACTTCTCACAAACTTTCTTTACTATTTATCGGGATTCCCTCAATATATTTTGATTTGTCACATCTGACAACATTATTTTTGTGTTTGTATTTTTTTTTTTTTTTTTTTGGTTTTAGGGCAGATTATTTTTTTTGGGTTTGTATTTTTTTCAAGGCTGATCTTTGTTTTGTTTTATTTTTAGTTTTACTCCAGAATATTTTTGTGTGTGTTTTGTGTGTCAAGTTACCACAACACCATTGATATGTTGTTATATTTAATCTGTAGGAGATTGTTTGGTGTTGTTGTCTCTTGTTAATTTCACATTGTACTTTAGAAATGTACCTGAATCGTCACCAACAAACTGTCCTTTTTGAATGAAAACACACATAGGAGAGTATAATTTAAAAAACATTTTCATTTATTAAGGGCTCACAACTAAACAGAGGGAGGCAAACGCTGGAGAAACAGCAGAAATGGGTGAAGCCTTGGACCCCCAGGGCACACATTAACTATTTTCAAGCAAAATTGGTGGCCTGAGGAGTCCTTATCTAAGGGAGTGCAGTCTGGTCCAGAAGTCCCAGAGATCCGGAAAGCAGCAGATGATATCTGTGTCCCCAGGCTGTGGTCATACAAGAGACTGCATCTTTTGCCAGACCAGACTGAACCCAGGGTCATCACTCTCTTGTCTTCCTTCCACACTTCCTTCCACGCTGTGGCTCTGGTGGTGGAGTTGTGGCAGCAGGAGGAGGAGGAGGGGCATTGGAGGAGGGGTATTGGGTGTTAGTTCCCCACTCACCCCCTTACTTAGGACTTTATACAGAAGGTCCTCACATAGCTTGCGTTGACCCTCCTGTATGCTCTGCAGTTTTGTGGCAGCCATGCAGGCAAAGGCCTCTTCAGGAGTGGGTAAGGCTCTGAGGGACGCAGAAGCCTCCTGAATGAGCCTGAGCGCAGAATCCTGCATGTGAGTCGCCTTCCTCGCTCTTTTGTATGGAAGGTGGAGGGGAGGAACCTGCGATTCGGTCAGGCTTCGACTTGTCCCAAGCTTCTCCTGGCTGACACTTAGCCCCGCCTCCTCCTGGCTGCCACATTCCACAGCCTCCTCCTGGCTGAGGTCTTCCTGTGTATGAAAAAGGGACATTGTTTTAGTATTTTTTTCATCAATCACACACAATTTTCACCTCCTGACTGTTGCAAATTGAATGTTAACAAATATAACAGACTATCATTCTGAGCCCAGCATTTTTCATTCTTGTCCCAATTTTGGGTGCCCACTACTGTCTATTGATATGTAAAACACTTTTTGCAATCAGCAATTAGTGATCAATAATGACATCTAGTAAACATAATTTATTTATTGACCAGAAATCTGTAGAACAATGCTGTACCTGACTCCAGCTGGGCTCCACCACTTCTTCCTGGCTGGAAGGCCCAGGTTGGACATCGGAAGCCTCAGCTGGGGTGGAAGGAAGAGTGGAGAGGGATTCCCTGACTTCAGTGTGGTCTGACAGAAATCGCAGTCTCTCATAGTACCACACCCTGGGGACATAAACGTCATCTGCTCCAGCTCCGGATCTCTGGGAATCCGTGACCTTCTTGCGCTCCCTTAGATAAGTGCTCCTCAGGCCACCAATTTTGGTTTTTAAATAAGGGATGGTTGCTGTGGGGACCACCGGCATCACCAACTCCAGCAGTTTCTCCAGCGCTGCCTGCCTCTTTTGTTTATTGTTGTAATGGGGATGTCTCACCTGCCACAGACAGGGCAGCTCCCTGTACTTGTCTATGAACAGGGGGAGGAAATTGTGGTCGTTGAAGCCATCCATTTTCTCTGCAAGACACAACACAAGACAAACCCTAAGGTCAGGCCAAACTCTCCTAATCTTGTTACAATATAGGCTTCAATTTCGAAGCAGTATAGGCCCAAGTTTAGATCTTACCTTCGTTATCACGATTGGCGCCTCTGATGCTCCTTCCTCCGCTCACAGATCATACGTAATACGCACGCGTGTTACGCTTTATACACACTGCGCATGCGTGTAACGCCGCTCGCCCCTGACATTCTTTCTAGTCTATTCCCCGCCCCTTTTCGTTCTGCGCAGTGGGGGAAGAGCACATGGCGGAGACACAGCAGGTGCGTGCTAATTATAGCAACGAGGAGGAGGAAAGCCCGGATACGGAGACGTCCAGATCCAGAAGGAGAAGATTTAAGGCATCAAATATGTCCTTTGGGGAGATGTTGGAAATGGTGGACATCCTGAAGAAGGCCGACTGTGACGGGAAGTATGGACCTTACCCCAACCCCAATGTCCGAAAGGTCAAGATCATGGCGAAAGTGGTCAAAAGTCTGCACCGGAATTTCGGGGTACGTCGATCGAAGGATCAGCTCAGAAAACGGTGGTCGGACCTCAAATTACGAGAACATGAGCAGTACAGAAAGATCCGGAGAGTGCTGCAAAAAAGTAAGTAGTTGTGCTGTGTTCCTATTCTTTTTGTCTTTATTACGTTCGTGCTGCTCCATGTACTTTTCTTAAAAGTGTTGTATATTTTAAAATGGCAACTTTCATGTTCATGGGCACATTATTCGTTCGTATCAAACATTTTTCTTTCGGCCTATAAAACAGCATTGTTTTGGCTATATGCATTTGGACACTTTTTTTACGCCCTACTTGTATGAAACTAATTTGGTTGTGTAGATGGCTTTGTTACTAGAATGAAAAGCAAACTAGATTCTGTGTAAGGAGAGGACACTGAGCAGCTGTTTTCACATCTGGACGCTGGAGCACTAGTGTGGGACACCAGAACACCATTTTTATTAGGGGGGCCACACAGGTGCTCCAGTGTATACTATAGGGGGGTCTCCATCTGTGAAGCTTGTACCAAACAGGTAAAGTATTGCAGCTTGACAAAGGACACTGAAAATGCTACATTTTGGAACTCTGCCAAAATAGACAATTTTTTTAGACAATTGTACCACACTTCCAAGCAATGTTTCCTATTTATAGTTCTGCCATCAAATATCTGTGTGCTAAGTATACCATTTTTGTTTTACATAGGGGAGAAAAGACTCGGACACCCCTCATCCGAGGAGACCAGAGACCCCCCACCTCAGGAAGAAGGGGAAATACCCCCAACACAAGCAGAGCAGGAGGAGGAAGACGTGGTGGAACTAGTCACCACAACAGGTGAGTGTCTGCGACCACAGGCTCAGGTAAGAGATGGATGCCGGCATATTTTTTATACCTGGTTTTTGTTTGGTTTCTCTCTTTTTAGGTGATCATGATGTTGTGGATCCAGATCCTTTCACATCAGAAAGTGCCCAGATCCTGATCGGGGAGATCATGGGGTGCAATTTAGCATTGGAAAACCTCCAGAAAAACATCAATGATGTTATTCAAAAAAATAAGAACATCATTGATGTTTTGGGTAGAGTTTAAAACACCTCCAAATCACTTTCTTTTTTTGTGTGCTACAATGTTCAAAATGTTTTAGCGATTTTTAGAAAAGCCAAATTTGGAGGATGCACACAGTGTGCCAACATGTGCTATCTGCCATCACGGGAGATCAATGGACGCATTTTGGGGGTGCAACCCCATCCTCAATAATAAAGTAGCTGAGAGGAAGGGGTTTCTCCCCCAAAACACGTCCCTTGATCCCCCGTGATGGCAGCTAGCACATGTTGACATTCGGAAATTTGTGTGCATCTTCCAAATTTGCCTTTTGCTGGGGTGACTTCACCCCATCTGAACGCAATATCAAACACAGTTCCTAAATACTCATGTCTGATATTGCCTTCAAGTTCTACCAAATGTGAACTTTGTAAGTTCAAGATTTGTGTCTTTCTTGTTGGTTTTACACATGCCTGTTTTATCTTAAATAGACATTTCTGTTTTTGATAATGCCACCCCAAAAATTGTTATACAACAAACATGTTGGTTTGTTTTAAAAACCTTTTCTAAATGCACATGTGATTGTGCTGGTATTAAAAAGATTGTTAATCAAGAATGTGTGGATTATTGTCTCAACGCTACAACACTTTTGTGGTGATGTAATTGCTGTTTTCTGTGACAATGGGGGTTATTTCCTAAGGGCAAATCCACTTTGCACTACAAGTGCAGTTTCAGTGCAGTTTCAGGTGCACTTGTAGTGCAAAGTGTCTTTGCCTTTAGTAAACAACACCCAACAGTGCTTTGTAAGGTTACACAATCACGCCATTTTCTGGACTCGCCACATTTCTGTCAGGGTCAGCTAAAACAAACACAAGCAGTAAATGTCACCAAAGATTTGCAAATTTTTTTTTTTATTATTGAATCAAGGTTTTACAAATTGTCTGGCATATTGATGGCCCCCCTACCCGCAAAGAACTCAAGGTATCTTAACCGGACATCACGGGCACTCAGGGAGGGCAAGCCAGGACAGCCACTTTCAAGCGCCGTCAGGGTTGTTTCGTTTATAATTCCGGCCTCAGGCCCAACTGAGCTAGCATAGTTGGCAGAATGTTGACGTAAAAAGTTATGTAGAACACAGCACGCCAGGATTATATGATTCAGTTTATACTCCGCCATATGGATGGGTGTAAGAAATAGGCGGAACCGGCTGGCCATGATTCCAAATGTGTTCTCCACCACTCTTCTGGCTCTGGCCAGCCGGTAATTAAAAACCCTCTGTTCCAGGGTGAGGGTCCTCATCGGGAATGGCTGCATAAGATGGTCCCCCAGCGCAAATGCTTCATCCGCAATGAAGACGAATGGGAGTCCTTCCACATTCTCTTCTGGAGGTGGCAAGTCCAAGCTGCCATTCTGGAGACGCCGTCTGGGCATTGACTCCACCATCGGAAAACCGGCCATTCTTCCCCACGTCCACATACAGGAACTCGTAATTAGCCGACACCACCGCCAACATCACAATACTATTGAACCCCTTGTAATTATAATAGTACGACCCCGAGTTGGGTGGTGGGACGATGTGGACGTGTTTCCCATCAATTGCCCCTCCGCAGTTAGGAAAGTCCCACCGCTGGGCAAAGTGGGAGGCCACAGTCTGCCATTCCTGTGGCGTGGAAGGAAATTGTTGAGGAAAACAAAAATAAATTAGTATTTATGCACATAAACATGGAAAGCAGATTAGACACAAACATTCTTGGTCAACATCCAGATAACATTTATTAAGGGGAATTTTACAACACCAAAGTATAAGGTACACCTATCATATCCCCCCCCCCCCCCTCTCATGGGCCATTTCTAACATTATAGGGGGGGGGGGAATCTTGGACAGGTAACCCTCTCCACTTCATTGAGAGATGAATGCCTAAATAATGGGTATTACTTGGAACAGCCCCACCTTAGTTACACTATTGGCAGACCACTGGATAGGTACGAAGTGTCATAATACAAAGATATAAATACACACTGTACACATTTGAGCACATTTGGACATTCTGCTATTACCTATCAAGATAATAATAGGATACAAAAACTTTAAACAGTACCATTTGAAAGTATACAGGCAGGCCCTTGCACTACATGCTTTGGGGAATTTATCCATACATCTGAGCACAAAAGAGATGGGTATAGTGTGTATGGGTTTGGCAAAGTCAGCAGATAGATGATTGAGGATAGATAGAGAATTGGGATCAGCTGACTTAGCAGTTGGGGGGAGGGAGGGTTAAAAATGATTTGGGGACACCACAAAAAAAGCCTCTGGCACTCTGCCTGAATTTAAAGCACAAATCATATTTCTAAACATTTTAGGGGTTGTTTGGGGTAAAGCACTACTATGGAGCTGATAAAATACATTAAGTGACTACATGATGTGAATATAGGGCAGGAGACCATGCTGGGGAGGTAAATGAAGGCAAATATGTATGAAGGACAAAAAAAAAAACATAAAATTCCAGCATGCATGAGGACAAAGGGGACATTCACAGCATATTACAATCATGGTAATTAGGGAATGAGGAAAGAAATACAATACATTAGCAAACATTATATACAATAAAATGTGATATTAAAGGATAAAAATCTTACCTTCATATACTCCTTCTGCAGGACCTGTATGATGGCAGAACAGGTCTCTGGGATAATGATCCCCAGAGCCTGGGGGGAGATGCCTGTCGAGAACTTCAAGTCCTGCAGGCTTCTCCCCGTCGCCAAGTACCGCAGGGTAGCGACGAGCCTCTGCTCCGGAGTGATGGCTTGCCTCATGCAGGTATCCTGCCTGCTGATATAGGGGGTCAGCGAAGCCAACAAACGGTGAAATACGGGGTCCGTCATCCTGAGAAAGTTCCTGAAATCATCAGGATTATTCTCACGGAGCAAAGGCATATGACAGAACTGGTCATGCTGAAGCAACCAATTCTTGGTCCATGAACTCCTCCCCACCCTGTTCATGGACTGGACTTGTGTCAAGGTCAGGACCCCAACACCAAGCCCCCGCACAGCACGAACTCTACGAGAAGTACGTATATGCAACATGGCTAGAAAACGGTCGGCTGCTCAGAACGAAGTAACAGAACGCACTGAAGAACAGCAAGGCCTGTGAAGAGCGACCTGAAAAACAGTAACGAACGAACAAGAACACAATGACAAGTCACGCGTAGCTTGCTTGCACGCACTGAAGAGCAGATACAAACCCACAAGCACAAACTGAACCGCAGAAAACGTTCGGAAAGCCACGAGTCTGAAAAAGTGCAAATCGTCTCTCACCAAACTTTTACTAACACGAGATTAGCAAAAGGAGCCCAAAGGGTGCCGCGCTTGGTTCTGAAATGGCCTTTTCTAGTCTCGTCGTACGTGGTTGACGTCCCCGCGTTCTTGGCGATTGGAAATTCCGACAACTTTGTGCGACCGTGTGTACGCAAAACAAGTTTGAGCCAACATTCGTCGGAAAAAATCCTAGGTTTTTGTTGTCGGAATGTCCGATCAATGTCCGACCGTGTGCAGGGCATTAGATTGCACACGGGTGAACATAATTTCACTAATTATGTGACTTCTGAAGGTAATTGGTTGCTCCAGAGATTTTTATGGGCTTTATAACAAAGGTGGTGAATATATACGCACATGCCAATTATCAGTTTTTAATTTCTGAAAAATAGTTTTATGCATATATTTTTCTAATTTTACTACACCAACTTAGACTATTGTGTTCTGATCCATCACATATAATTCAGATTGAAAAAAAAAAAAATGGACTAAAGGCTGTAATGTAACAAAATAGGAAAAAAAACAAGGGGGGTGAATACTTTTGCAAGGGACTGTAGCAATTTTGTAGACTTTTCTTCAGTAGTGGCCCTTACAAATCCCATGCGGCCTCCTATAGGAGAATCAAAATCCAGCCCATTTTCAGGCTTGAAAATTTTCCCTAACAGATTTAAAAGATGTAAAGGAAGAGGCAATTCTGTGAACTGAGACAGGGCCGTCTTAATAGCATCATGGGCCCCTGGGCAGCGTAATGCTCTGGGGCCCCTAGAATGGAGACCGTGCAGGTAAACAGACATCAAGTAGGTAGGAGGCAGATAAACGGAGCTTCCCCTTTTGGGTGGAGCTCCGCATTAACTACATGAACAATCATTCTGTACAGCAAAGAAACAGTGAGAAAATACTACGTACATAAAGTAACAAAGCTGTCCTGTGCATATAATATATCTGCTAGATTGATGCCTCCCCAGCTCTTTTGGGCCCTCTACAACGTAGATATCCCCTCACCCTAGCACTCTGACCACTCTACACCCCAGATGTCCCCTAGCACTCTGACCCCTCTACACCCCAGATATCCCCCAGCACTGTTACCTCTCTACATCCCAGATATCCCCCCAGCACTGTTACCCCTCTACACGCCAGAAATCCCCCCAGCACTCTGACCCCTCTACAGCCTAGGTATCCCCCCAGTACTGTTACCCCTCTACACCCTAGGTATCCCCCCAGCACTCTGACCCCTCTACACCATAGATCTCCCCCCAGCACTCTGACCCTTTTACACCCCAGATATTCCCCCAACACTCTGAACGACGCAGCAGCTCCTACCCTGCAGCCTTCAAGTCACGAGCGTTCAAGCTGCATGGGGTGGGGCAGAGCATAACTGGCGCTCCAGCCCTGCTACTCCCTGCTGGCTGTGAAATGGTTATCATTCTGCACGGTGCACCCCTGCCAGCCTGCCTCCCCTGTGTATCCATCACTCTGTGCCATCATGGGGCCCCCAGTTTCAGGACAGCATAGGCTCAAGGACCAGCTGCTTTGGGGAAAGTGCAGGGGCCCCTGGGCAGTGCCCACTCATTAAGACAGCCCTGAACTGAGATACATCAAAGTTCCTCTGAATAAATAAGAGCTTTTGCCGAATCAAATGCAGAGGCAGCTTTCTGTGCTAAACTAAAGGATACCATGTTGGTCCTGATATCAATGAGGTGCATTCCTGCCTTATATTAGAGCAGCCAGGGTCAGACCACCCTAAGGTCTCCTGCACAACCTTACAAAAACTGTCCATACCACCTAGTTATATAGTTAGTCTGGTTGAAAAAAAGATACAATTCCATCCAGTTCAACCAATAGGAAAAACGCACACTCCATTTACATAATTCTATGCCCACAGATCCAGAGGAAGACAAAACCTTTCCTGGTAATTGGCTCTTAGTCAGCGTTCTACAGTGATTGGCCTCACACCTCCCAAACTCTTTGCTCAGCATTATTCAGTTGAGGAGAGGTTCATTAAATGTCTGTCATGTCATGGACCTAGCCATCTCTTACCTGAGCAAAATCTTAACAATCTGTGTTGAGGCTGTTCCTGTTTTTTTACGGAGCCGGTGAGCAAATGGGTGGAAGCCTTCTTTAAGTCTGTTTGCACTCACTGGTCCTGCCATGCAACCTGCTGTTGCACCCCCTTAAGTCTGCTGGCTGTTCAGACTAAATCCATGGATCAGATGGGAAGGAGGAATGGATTTTAACGGTGCATTAGCAAATAACGATGAGAAAGGTATATCAAAAAAAATTTTTAATGAGTATAAAGTTAAAAAAACATAAGCAGGGACAATCTATCCGTAAGTATACAGCGCTTCACAAAATAAGTGGTCATACAAACAGGTGTACAGTTACAGCGAGAGTTTCAGATTCGTATATTATGCTGACATGTTTCGCCTGGTAGCTTCATCAGGGGATATACGAATTGATGGTAAAATTCATGAAACTATACAGGAACAGAAAAATAAAGTAAGCAACAAAATACAAATATCAAAAATAGTAATAGTGGGTATCAACATTAGGAATGAGTGTAAATCACAATAATGTCAGGTAGGTCTTAAGGTAAGCTTACCACGCCGTAATTTAACCACTGTCACAACCTGGAACAAAGTACCCACATAGGAGGAAGTCCTGCGTGGTCACAGAGGGGACACAGTGACCAGGCTAAATGAACAAAGAATGATGTGTGAATAAAGCAGCCAGAATATTGAGAGGATGATTGCTGTAAAAACAGCTATAAGGAAATTACTTTAAAAACTATGTGTTCAGAGCATAGGGTGGAGGGCAACTTAGGTTACAGAATGAATGATGAGCTGTCAAGACATCACTCTGGGGGGGGGGGGGGACAAAAAAAAACACACACAGACTAAGGAAAATAAAATTAAAAATGAAGACAAAAAAGGTAATAAGAGGATACGTTTTTTTTTTTCTTCTGAATTTCAATGAGAAAGTAATAAGTATTGCAGTATGGCCTAGGACCCTGTATCCGTCTCTTCATCTACTACCACCTAGCTCCTTTGCCTTCCGCCCATGTGCTACTGCATAGATCACATGGCAGATATGCTTAGCCAACTATCTAGGATGAGCGTCCTCTCTGTTCACATGCAGAGGATCGTTTGGTGGAAATGCTGGTTGATGGAACTCCTGTGGAAGAAGTTCCCTAAGAGAATGCCCTTTTGAAGGGGAAATTTTCTCCTCTAGTGTTTATAGCCAATGTCCCAATGACTTAATACTTTAATATACCTTTCTTCTGGTCCCTCCTCTCTCAGTAGTTGTCAAGAGTATCTTTGAGGAAACTTTCAAGGGACTTCTGTAGGGCCGAAACAACAAATCAATTATTAAAATAGTTGTCAACTATTTTCATAATCTATTAATCGGCCTGCATACAGAATGCATTATTTGTTTACATATCAGGAAATGCAATGTAGCACACATACAACTCAGTACACTGTTCATACATGTCAGTAAGTGCCTGAACTTGTGAATGTGTGTGGAGCAATGCCTCGTGGGACATGTAGTCCTGGGCATGAAGTGAGTGGTTCTAAAGGCAGAAGTTTTTTTTTTTTTTTTTTTAACCTTACTATAGGGGCACTCTACACTATACATTGCAACTTGCTTTTGGGCCACTCTGCAGGCAGGAGGAGCCAGAAGCGTCAGTACGGGGGTTCCCAGAGAGGAGGATCGGGGCTGCTCTGTGCAAAACCATTACATAGAGCAGGTAAGTATAACAAGTTTAAGGTGATTATTTTTATAACAACAAAGACTGTGTGCAGGAAAAAACCCAGCATCTGGAGGTAATAGAAGGCATTACAATTACATTTAAAGTAAACTCTTACCAGTATTGTGCATTATTTTTAAAATGATCATATCCATGAAAATAAGTCTCAGCTTTTATTAGTACTACTTTTAATATAAAAGATTTATATCTCCTTTTCCACCCTTCATATAGCTTCATGTCTGACTCCTAGTTTAAAATGCCCATATATCCTACTTATGGATTTATTTATTACCGTATTTATCGGAGTATAACACGCACCTTCAATTTAAGAGGGAAGTTTCAGAAATAAACCACTTTGAAGAAAAATAATAGTCAGTGCCCATCAATGCGGCCTGATTAGTGCCCATCTGCAGCCTCAATGCAGGCTGATTAGTGCCCATCTGCAGCCTCAATGCAGCCGGATTAGTGCCCAACTGCAGCCTCAATGCAGCCGGATTAGTGCCCAACTGCAGCCTCAATGCGGCCGGATTAGTGCCCAACTGCAGCCTCAATGCAGCCGGATTAGTGCCCAACTGCAGCCTCAATGCAGCCGGATTAGTGCCCAACTGCAGCCTCAATGCAGCTGGATTAGTGCCCAACTGCAGCCTCAATGCAGCTGGATTAGTGCCCAACTGCAGCCTCAATGCAGCCGGATTAGTGCCCATCTGCAGCCTATCTCTCATCAATGCAGTGCAGGATATCGCGAGCCGCCATCTCCTGTTTACTCGGCTCTGTCGGCAGTCACATACACAGTCCCGCCTCCACCATCGGCATTGGACCAGCTCCTGTGATAGACAGAACACTGGTCCAATGCCAGTGGCAGAGGCAGGACTGTGTGTGTTAAGTGAGAGCTGAGTAAACAGGAGATGACGGCTTTGTGAATTCTGGTGGTGCTCGTTCCCCTCGAAGGTGATTTGCCCCCTATTTTCAGGGGGGAAAAGTGCATGTTGTACGCCGATTTAAATTCGGTGTGTGTGTGTATGTATGTATGTATGTATGTATGTATGTATATGTGTGTGTGTGTATATATATATATATATATATATATATATATATATATATATATATATATATATATATATATATATATATATATAATTACTTTCACAGTCTGAGTCTGATATTTACCAGATTCAACCTTCTAATAGTATATACAGTATATCTCTTCTGTCTGTTCTCAGAGTGGATTAGAGATTTTGCTCCCTAACCATATAGTTAATATTACCACTGCATAGAGATATTTAAGAATAAATTGTTTCTTTTTTTTTTTTTGTTTTTGTTTTTTACTTTATATATTAACTAAATTGTACACCACACTTCTTTTAAGGTTATTATCCGATTAATAGAAAAAATCAGCCAAATCGATTATGAAAATAATCATTAGTTGCAGCCCTAGACTTCTGGCGGCTTCCAAATGACTCTATCAGTTGTGATAATTCTATCTTCTCAAGTCACATGAGCTCCTCCAAAGGCACTTGGAAGAAACCTGTCAAGTTAGAGCTGCGCAGTAGTATTCACCTTTGTCAACCTGAAACATTTATACTTGAAGTGTCATTGTTTTAAAAAAAAAAGTGGTAACAAGTTTTAAAGTGCATGCACTATGTATCTTTCTCTGCATACCTGAATGAGGCGGTAGTTCCTGTTTATCAGGCGCAGAATTTCAGGAAATACTCTTATATTGTGTTGGTGTGCATTCAAATGAATTTAATACAAAAGGGGGGGGGCCTTCCAAGCCATCTGTGCGTGTATATGTATATATATCTCTCACAAGTGAGTCCACCCCTCACATTTTTATAATTATTTTATTATATCTTTTCATGTGACAACACTGAAGAAATGACCCTTTGCTACAATTTGAAGTAGTGAGTGTACAGCTTGTAGAACAGTGTTGGGGCCCTTTCACACGGACGTGTCCGTGTACGGGCTCCGCTTTGCTCAGCAGGGATCGCTCCGTAAATCCCCGCTGAGCAGGCAGATGACAGGTCTGTCTCTGCACACTGTGCAGGGACCGTTCTGTCAGAGCGCCGCTCTCCTCTATGGGGAATCGGATGAAGACGGACCATTGAGTCTGTTTTCATCCGATCATCCAGACGGATGAAAAAATAGGGTTTCCATCCGTCACACTTTAGCAGATCGGAGCGGGTCGGATGTCAGCGGACATGTCACCGCTGACATCCGTCGCTCCATTGTCCTGTATGGATCGTCCGTTCAGGTCCGCCTAAAAAACTGACAGGCGGACCTGAATGGACCGCCCGTGTGAAAGGGGCCTAAATGTGCTGCTCACATAACTCAACATTAATATCTAAACCGCTGGCAACAAAAGTGAGTACACCCCTAAGTGAAAATGTCCAAATTGGGCTCATAGTGTCACTATTTTGTGTGGTCACTATTATTTTCCAGAACTGCCTTAACCGTCTTGGGCATGGAGTTCATCAGAGCTTCACAGGTTGCCACTGGATTCCTCTTCCACTTCTCCATGGCGACCTCACAGAGCTGGTGGATGTTGGAGACTAGCGCTCCTCCAACCCCTTGCAATCTTAAAGCATTTTCCCGATTCTTTCTATGCAGAGAATTCTCTGCTAAAGCAGACAGCTGTCAAAAAAAAAAAAACGGGCAGTCTGCCAAGTATCACAACATTCACAGCCATGGAACTAACTATAAACATTGTAACGTTTTGTCCTTTAGATCAAATTTAATGAACTTCGGTGTGTAAATGAGGAAAGTTTAACTACTTAAAGACTAAACCATTTTCTGACATTTGTTGATTTCAAGTTAAAATCATTATTTTTTGCTAGAAAATTACTTGGAACCCCCAAACATTATATACCAAAAAAATTTAAAAAAAAATACACTTTAATGAATTAAAAAAAAAAACTAAACTGTAAAGTTAGCCCAATTTTTTATATAATGTGAAAGATGATGTTACCCTGCGAGAATCGTGAGAGAATCGTGACCTTTATTCTAAGCAAAAAAAAAAAGCGATTTTCATTTTAGCCAGAATCGTGCAGTACATGTTGGCATTCATGGTTCCCTCAATGAACTGAAGCACTCATGCAGCCCCAGACCATGACACTCCCACCACCATGCTTGACTGTAGGAAAGACACACTTGTCTTTGTACTTCTCACCTGGTTGCCGCCACACACACTTGACATCATCTGAACCAAATTAGTTTATCTTGGTCTCATCAGACCACAAGACATGGTTCCAGTAATCCATGTCCTTAGTCTGCTTGTCTTCAGCAAACTGTTTGCGGGCTTTCTTGCACATCATCTTTAGAAGAGGCTTCCTTCTGGGATGACAGCTATGCAGACCAATTTGATGCAGTGTGCGTGGTATGATCTTAGTGCTGACAGGCTGACCCTCCCACCCCTTCAACCTCTGCAGCAATGCTGGCAACACTCATATGTGTATTTCCCAAAGACAACCTCTGGATATGACACTGAGCATGTGCACTCAACTTTTTTGGTTGACCGTGGCGAGGCCTGTTCTGAGTGGAGCCTGTCCTTTTAAACAGCTGTATGGTCTTGGCCACCGTGCTGCAGCTCAGTTGCAGGTTCTTGACAATCTTCTAATAGCCTAGGCCATCTGTATGTAGAGCAACAATTCTTTTTTTCAGATCCTCAGAGTTCTTTGCCGTGAGGTGCCATGTTGAACTTCAAGTGACCAGTATGAGAGAGAGCAATAGCACCAAATTTAACACAGCTGCTCCCCATTCACACCTGAGACCTTGTAACACTAACCAGTCACATGACACTGGGGAGGGAAAATGGCTAATTGGGCCCAATTTGGACATTTTCCCTTAGGGGTTTAGACATGGCTGTGTTTTATTTTGAGGGGACAGCAAATTTACACTGTTATACAAGCTGTACACTCACTACTTTACATTGTAGCAAAGTGTCATTTTTTTCAGTGGTGTTCTGTGTGTGTGTGTAATTTTTTATTTTTTTTTACGGGAATCGATTTGGAACCAACACTGCCAAGGTGGCCTGGAAAACCTGGCCCGGATTCCACCTTAGTTTTTCTGCATATGAACGCATGCAAAGTGATACATAGCGTCCATCAATCGCCTCACTTTTTATAATGTCACATATCCCCCCTCTACTCAAGCCCCTACTGCTAAGCAACTGTCCCAACAAGGCAATGGACACAGGAAAGGGCATCTACATTATTCTGAAGTCTCCCAGCTCTATGGTCCACCGTGAATTTAAATGCTTGAAGAGCAAGGAACCACCTTGTCATACTGTTTTTCTCCTTATTATAGCAGTGGTCATCAACCCTGTCCTCAGGGCCCACTAACAGGCCAGGTTTTATGTATTACCTTGGGGAGATGCAGACTAGAATACTGCAATCATTGAGCAGCAAATTATATCACCTGTGATGTATTTCAGTTATCTTGCAAACCTGGCCTGTTAGTGGGCCCTGAGGACAGGGTTGATGACCACTGTGTTATAGCACATCCATTTAAGAGGGGACTGATCAGTGACTAGTTGGAATTCTCTCCCCAACTGGTAATATTTGAGGGCATCCAAGGCCCATTTGATAGCCGAACATTCCTTCTCGACAATAGCATGTTTATTAAGCTGCTAAGGTAGACTACTGGGTGCTTTTTCCCGTCGCTGATTTGGCACAATACAGCACCCAGTCCCACATCAAAGACGTCTGTCTGTACAACAAGTTTCTTTGTGTAATCTGGGGTCACGAGCACAGGTTGTGTGCAAAGAGCTTGCTTCAACCTTTGGAAACGCCTTCTCTGCCACACGATTCCACCTAATCATGACTGACCCTCTACCCTTCATCAGATCTGTCAGTGGGGCTGCAATGGTGGCAAAATTTGGTATAAAACTGTAGTATCCTGTGATCCCAAGAAATGCACGAACTTGCTTCTTATTTATGGGGTTGGGGCCACTTTTGAACCGCCTCAATCCTATTGATTTAAGGCTTAATCGGCCCTCAATAACGTAGCCAAGGTATTTTGCCTCCTCCAAGCCTATGGCACAATTTTTGTGTTGTGGGCAGTAAGTTCTGCTTTCCTAAGGGAATCTACTACTACTACTTTCACCTGGGGCAAATGATCTCCCTAATCTGGGCTGTGGATGACTACATCATCCAAATAGGCAGCTGCGTATTGACGGTGCGTTTTAAGGTCTTGTCCATCATTCTCTGGAATGAGGCAGGAGCACCATGCAAAACAAAAGGAATCCGTTTATACTAAGCGTGAAGTACTAATGCGCCGCTAAACGTGTTAATTATATATGTTGTAAAGTTTCAAAGATAATTATAAAGCAGCTGACTTCTGAAGTGTTGCCAGCACCAAAAGTATATGTGATTTGTGGTGAAGCAGCGCTAAATATCTCTACAAAAATATTAAATAAGGATTGCTAATAATAAAGTGCTAATACTGTTCCCAGGTATCTCTGAACCAATCTTACAGTATAAAGTGCTAATAATAAAGTGCTTATATCAATCTCACTTCTCAATGTGCAAAATAACGCAATAATAGTGACATCAAAAGATATATATAAAATTCACAGGGGTGACTAATGTAGCTTCAAATGCTAAGCAATAGTCTCTATATGAGTAAGTACGGCAAAGAAAGGAAAGAGTCCAAATGCAGATAGTGTAATAACTTGTAGAAATCCTTCTCTAATTCACACCGTGTGTGTGCTAGCCTCTCACCTCAAGGGAAGACCCCAGATGGGTCTAGTCGTGCATCAACAAATGTACACCACCGATGTGACTTTTTCCTCCTCCTTGGGTATATCCTAGACAGATGGTCACTGCAGTCTCAGGGCTATTTCTCCACAAACACCGAGTTCCACGACCAGCTCCTTTAAAAAATTGTCTCCAGGGATAAAAGGTAGAAGAGAAGAGCCTCCATAGTGTAGTAGTAAAACACTTGCATTTAGCTGGAGAGGGATTTCTACAAGTTATTACACTATCTGCATTTGGACTCTTTCCTTTCTGTGCCGTACTTACTCATATAGAGACTATTGCTTAGCATTTGAAGTTACATTAGTCATCCCTGTGAATTTTATATATATATATATCTTTTGATGTCACTATTGCGTTATTTTGCACATTGAGAAGTGAGATTGATATAAGCACTTTATTATTAGCACTTTATACTGTAAGATTGGATGAGGTATCTGCCAATAACCTTTGGTCAGATCTAAAGTAGTTATCTACCAGCCACTTCCCAATCTGAACAAGCTTGCTGACCTGAGGAATTGGGTATGCATCGCTGTTCAACTTCCTGAAATCGTTACAAACCTTATAGTTCCATCTGGCTATGGGACCTGACCAATCGCTGTGGAACTTTTCTATCACGCCCAACTCTAACATGTTCTTTACTTCATTTGCAACTGCTTCCCGCCTAGCCTCGGGTATTCTATAGGGCTTTACATTTACGTGGACACCTGGTTCCATAATTGTCATGCTGTTTAACTGTGGTCAGTCTGGGAAGCCGAGAGAAGTCTCTATTCTTACTAACAAACTCTTTACCGTCATACTGTTGGGCCACTGACAAGGTTTCTGTTATGGGTACCTCAGGTGTTACGGGGGCCATTTCCTTTTGGGGGTTGGCACTGCCAATAAAGTCTCTCTGACCTTCCAAGGTTTTAAGAGATGAACGTAATATATTTTCTCTGATTTCCTTTTCCCTGGCTGGTAAACTTTGTAGTTTACTTCCCCTACTCTTTCCATAATTTCAAGGGGACCTTGCCACTTTGCTAGGTTTTTTAACCTCAACTGTGGGGACTGGCACTAGCACTCTATCCCCAGGGTTGTAGGTCCAGGTCTTGGCACCCCTGATTATAAAACCTTCACTGGGCTTGCTCCATATGTTCCTGTACAAGCGGCATGACAACAGCGTTTCAATCTTGCATCAGTGAGATATGCTCAATGATGCCTCTATAAGGCGTGGTCTTTTCCTCCTATGTTTCTTTTGCGACATCTAGCAATACACTGGGATGTCTACCATACAGTAGTTCAAAAGGGGCATAACCTGTAGATGCCTGAGGTACCTCTTATGGCAACAAAAAATCCCAATTTCTCCCGTCTTTGGTCCACCACTTTTTTTTAACATGTTTTTGAGCGTCTTGTTACATATTACATAGTCAAATAGGCAAGGTTAAAAAAAAGTCACAAGTCCAACCTATGTGTATGCTTTTATGTCAGTATTACATTGTATATCCCTGTATGTTGTGGTCATGCAGGTGCTTATCTAATATTTTTTTGAAATTATCGAAACCACTGCCTGTGGAAGAGAATTCCACATCCTTACCACTCTTGCAGTATAGAACCGTCTACGCAGCTTAAAGTGATTTTTTTTTTTTTTTTTTTTTTTTTTTTAATGACAAACATATACTTACCTCCAGCTTGTTTTGCACAGAGTGGCCCTGATAATCCTCTTCTGGGGTCCCTTGGCAGCTGTCGCGGCTCCTCCCCGCATTAGATAACCCCCTAGTAGAAGCACTCTCCCGAGGAGGTTACCTTGCGGACGCCCTCCCGAGTCATTCGTTCGGCGCCCATAGAAGCCGAATGTATGACTCGGCCCCAGCGCCTGGGTCATTGGATTTAATTGACAGCAGCGGGAGCCAATGGCTGCGCTGCTATCGATCTATCCAATCAAAGCTGGGACTCTGTGGAGAGAAGGACGGCGCATCCCCGCTGAAGAAGATGAAGGGGCTCAGGTAAGTAAAATGGGGGACTGGTGACTGCTAGGTGTTTTTTGGTAAAAAAAACATGAACCTTTACAACCCCTTTTAAGGTTAAAATGCTTTTCTTCTAATTTTAGTAAATAGTCACGTGTCTTATTAAATTCCCTTTCCCTGAAAAGTTTAATCCCTATTGTGGGGTCACCAGTATGGTATTTGTACATTGAAAACATATCCCCTCTCAAGCATCTCTTCTCCAGAGAGAATAAGTTCAGTGCTCGTAACCTTTCCTCATAAATAATGTCCTCCATTCCCTTTATTAATTTTGTTGCCCCTCTCCAGTTCCATCACATCCTTCCTGAGGACTGGTGCCCAAAACTGGATGGCATACTCCAGGTGCGGCCGGACCAGAGTCTTGTAGAGTGGGAGAATAATCGTTTTATCTCTGGAGTTATTCCCCTTTTTAATGCATGCCAATATTCTGTTTTCTTTGTTTGTAGCAGCTTGGCATTGCATGCCATTGCTGAGCCTGTCATCTACTGGGACCCCCAGGTCCTGTTTCATCCCAGATTCCCCCTGAGGTTCTCCCCCTAGTCAGTAGATTGCATTCATATTTTTGCCACCCAAATGCGTTATTTTACATTTTTGTACATTAAACCTAATTTGCTATGTAGTTGCCCACCCCATTAATTTGTTCAGATTTTCTTGCAAGGTTTCCACATTCTGCAGAGTTTGTTAAATCTCTCCACAAGACTATTAGTTTGGGGGTGGTAGACAGTGGTATGGAGATGGGAGATTTTGAACAACTTACACAATTCTTTAGTGATTCTGGATATAAATGGTGTGCCTTGATCCGGTAATACCTCTTTTGGAATACCCACATTAATAAACACCTGGGCAAGCTCTTTGGCAATAGCCTTAGCTGATGTATTACGCAAGGGAATGGCTTCCGGATACCGCATGGCATAGTCCAGTATTACCAGTATGTGCTGATGGCCCCAGGCAGACTTTACTATTGGTCCCACCAGATCCATGCCAATTCTTTCAAAATGCACTTTAATTCTCGTTACATAGTACATTTATGGTTACAAAGTTGATCCAGGGAAAATCAGATTGCCTCTTTTTTTTCCCCTGCTGTAGCAAATTGGAGCATACTTTGCTGGGGTTTTTCGCCTTCCTCTGGATCAACTGTGGGTGAAGGATTGTCTATATGGGATTGTATTTTTTTTTTTTTTGGTTGAACTAGATGGACTTGTCTTTTTTTTTTTTTTTTTCAACCTGACTAACTATGTAACTATCGGTACCAGTACCTGCAAAAATGGGGCGATGGTGCAGAATACCGACACTCTGGGCATGACTAACAATATTCTTTGACCTCTGCATATAACCCAGGCCAAAAGAATCTCTGGGTTATTCTCCCTTGGTTTTCTCTATACCCAGTTGTCCACCCATTATATGACCATGGGCTAAATCTAATACTATGCGGCAATGGGGTTTAGGCACCACTAGCTGCTCTGCCTCCTCCTCCCCTTGTCTTAATACTTGATGCAGCTTGATGAAGTTATTTTTAATTTTAACGTAGGGAAAAGACACCCCTATAATTAGTTTCAACAGGTTCTCCGTCAATCATTTTAATGTTTTCTCTGGCTCTATTGAGTGTGCAGTCTTTGTGGTTCTGTACAAAAATCGTCTTTCCTGACTTCTAAGGTACCGCATTCTGTCCAATCTCACTATTAGAGTACGATATTTTCTTGTTCATTATCCTCAAGCTAGGGTCTGGATTCCAGCTCCACCTGCTCCCCAGCCATTACAGAAAATACTCTTCTTTGGACACACCAACAGTTTCCCTTTTTTAAATTTTACAATCAAGGGGTTCCGGAGTGATTTCCGGTGTTTCCTAAGCAGGGGGAGCTCTGTCCTACTACAGCCTTTTGTCTTCCCACAAACTCTAAAAGTGTGTAAAATCTCACCCCACTAAGGCTTCATGAAGCAGTGAAGGTACCACCCCCACTGAATGTATCGGTGCCCCCAGGGGGGTATCAATCTCAACCACAGCAGTCTGGTAGTCACGTGTGTCACCATGTATGTAAATGACCCCAATAGTGCTGGGGTGTAACTTTGCAGGAGTTATAAAATCACCTTTTGACTAATGTCACAACACTACCAGAATCTAGCAGAGCAGTGACTGGCTTTCAATTAACTAAAATCTTCCCGAAATGCAACTCTTTCAATAGTTGTAAGTAGGGTTGCACCAATACTGGAATCAGTATCGATGCCGATAAGCATTTGCACGAGTATCTGTACTCGTGCAAATGCGCCTATACTAGAAACTGATACCTTCAGGTTTGGGTCTTTTACCTGCCAGCGGAATTCCCCCGCTGACAGCTAAAATGTATACAAAATAATGCGGCAATTATCGGTTAAGGAGCGGGGCCGCCACATTTCATGTTCCTAACTCACAGGTGAATGGCTTCTCCCAGTCACCCACAAATACAAAGATACTGCAAACTTTTTTTTCTTTCTCTCACAAAGCAAAACTTCACATCAGTAGCTCTCTCAGATTTGGCTTTCTGAGTCCCAGGCCAAAAGTAATTTTTTGCTCCAGTCGTGCTTTATTTATGTAACCTGCTGTTGGTCAATAGTGGACCGCAAAATCTGGTCTGAAACCAACAATGCCAAGGTGGCCCAGAAAACCTTGCCTGGATTCCACCTTTGTTTCCTGCATATGAATGCATGCGAGGTGATATATAGCATTCATCAATCGCCTCACCTTTCATAATGTCACACTCCGTGCTGGCTTTCAGATAGACAGCTGGAGGAAGAGCGAATGGACTATGAACACACTGATTGTGCATTGCACAGAACAGATAAGTATAACACTTCTTTTTTTTTTTTTTCCCCAAAGTTTTATGCTTTTAGTATCACTTTAAGGAAAGCTGTTGCCAGAGTGAGAGGTCCTTTTCAGTTGTTGCTCATTGGACACGGGATAATAACTGCCAAATATTGCAGACACTAGTGACTTGCTAAAATGCAGTAGTAGTTATAGCCGTGTGTCTTTTGTAGACTTGCTTGATTTATTTGATAAACCTTTAAAGTATTTGTTAATGTGTCTAGTTCTCTGGTATTCATTTTTTCTGTGTGGTAACTTTTTTATTTTTCTTCTAAATTTCAGGTTTTCAGTTAATCGAAGGATATTTGTTGTTGGTTTTGCACTGTATGGCTCAATACATGGTCCCACTGATTATCAAGTAAATATACAGGTATGTTGATTTTATTTTGCTGGTATGCTGAGAAATCCGTTTTCCTAAAGTAATCTAAACTCCTTATATTAATGAACCATATTAAACACCTATGGGGAAACTAATGTTTAATGTCAAGGAATGCAGATTTTATGCTGTAGCATATAAAAGATATAAAGTATAACTTCAGAGCAGCCTAAAAACAGACCTTTTTTGGGGTAAAAGTGTGTCCAGTCCACTTAAAACTTATGTTTTGGCATGGACATGTTTAACCACTTGCCTACTGGGCACTTAAACCCCCCTCCTGCCCAGACCAATTTTCAGCTTTCAGTGCTCTCACACTTTGAATGACAATTTCTCAGTTGTGTAATACTGTACCCAAATGAATTTTTTTGTCCTTTTTTTTTTTTTTTCATAAAAATAAAGCTTTCTTTTGGTGGTATTTGATCACCTCTGGGTTTTTTTATTTTTTGCACTATAAATGAAAAAAGACCGAACATTTTGGAAAAAAACAAAATTTTCTTAGTTTCTGTGATAAAATGTTGCAAATTATTAATTTTTCTTCATAATTTTTGGCCACAATTTTTTACTGCTACATATCTTTGGTAAAAATAACCCAAATTAGTGGATATTATTTGATCTGTGTGAAAGAGAGTCTACAAGCTGTGGTGCAAATCATAAAAAATTGATCACACCTGATGTACTGGTGGCCTCATTTCTTGCGACCCGAACAAGCCAGGAAAGTACAAATACCCCCCAAATGACCCCATTTTTTGAAAGTAGACATTCCAAGGTATTTGGTAAGATGCATGGTGAGGTTTTTGATGTTGTCATTTTTTTCCCCACAATTCCTTGCAAAATGAAGATTTTTTTTTTGTTTTGTTTTTTTCCACAAAATTTTCATTGTAATAGGTTATTTCTCTCACATGGCATGTGTATACCACAATTGACACCCCAAAATACATTCTGCTACTCCTCCTGAGTTTTACAATACCACATGTGTGGGACTTTTTCACAGCGCGGCCACATAGAGAGGCCCAACATGCAGGGAGGTGTTCTAGGAGCATAAATTACACATATAACTTGTTGACTACCTATTACACTTTTGAAGGCCCTGGAGCACCAGGACAAAGACACGTGACACTGATGTGGCACTTATACGTGGCACTGATGACACGGCGTGACACTGATGACAGATGGCACTAATATGTGGCACTGATGGCACATGAAACTGATGACAGATGGCACTAATATGTGGCACTGATGACAGATGGCACTAATACGTGGTACTGGTGACACTGATGACACGTGGCACTGACAGATGGCACGTGACACTGACAGGTGGCACTGGGGATATAGCACGATCTGTGATTGGCTGTTTCCAAGGGACACGGCCAACGCAGATTTTCCCCAATGCGAGGCAGCGCGTGGGGAACGAGTAAACAGGAGGACGTCCAGGGACGCCCTCCCGGCAATTGAGCGCCGCGCTGTAGCTGTCTTTCGGCTATAGCGCGGGCGCCTAGTGGTTAACTATATAATTGAGGATTGTATCTTTTCAGGGACTCTGGTGGTGATATCTTTCTCAAGGTCAGGTCTGCACACCTACTGCAGCTGTAAGAGTCTCATGACCCCTGTTGGATTTTTTATTTTATATTATAAAGAATGCAGCAGGTGAAGTGACAAAACCCCTGAATACTGAACAGCCCAAGGTGGGACAGCAGGGAACAGATGGGAACTATGGCAGGCTGATCTCACCATTGGAGTCTCCAAGAAATATAACAGGCCAATGGGTGACTGAGCCCACTGTATTTTTCTATGAATGAAATATCATTTGCGTATACTTTTAAGCCTACTGGAAATGGAGGTACGTAGATAATTGGAATTAATATACATAGAAATTGCAGCTGCTATAACATTTGACTTTTCCCCAGTGCAGCCATGGCTAGAGCTAATATAAAATTTGTTTATGAATTTGTAAACATGGCTAGTACCACTTGGGGTGTGACCAGCATTCGACATGTAAACCGCATGCACTGAGCTCTTGTTTTAACCTGGCAATCAGATACCGCAATCCTGCAGATTCTGCATGGCTCTTCTGCCAATTACTTCAGGAGACTCCCTGGACCAGTGATCTCCTCTCAACATGGTCAAAATCGGGCAGACGGCCAGAGATGAGCTTGCTAAATTTACCTGGATTCCCAGACAAAATGGCGGAGACCTCTCAGCAGTGCACAGCAGCAAGATGCAGCTAAATGTTCAGAGACTGGAACGTCTACATTCAGTTCTTATATCCCTTTGGATCCAAGTCTTTCCTGCTTGCTTCTCTTCTGCTATAGATGTGGGTGAATGGAAGTGGTTGATGCAGGGAATAATACCGAGCCTACACTCAGACAACTAATGAAGGCTATACATCTATGTCAGGCCTCCCTAACAAAACAATTTGACAAGGTTAGAGTCGCTGTATCGCTGGTTAAACGTAATATGCAAAAGCTGTGGCATCATATGGGTAATGTTGAACAGAACTGGTGATAAAGCAGATAATCTTCATCCTCTTACTGCTAACCTTTGTTCTTTAAAACCTGGATTTACGCTGCAGTGGGAGAAATAATGTCACCTTTTGTTTGCTATTGAAAGGGCATACAAAGTTCCGATGAGACCTCGACCCCCTGGAGCTATTCTCAGACCCCTTCTTGCCAAATGCCTACATTATAGGGATAAATCTGGCCATAGATGGTGCGAATATCTTTTCTGTAACCACTGGTTGACAGTGTTAATGGGGAATCCCTTCCACAGAGCTATTGTGCTTTCCTGGACGCGGGGAGCCATGCCTGTCGGTAGAGCACGCAGTGATTATTGCTAGCAGGTATAGCCGCTGGAAATCATATGAAAAATCTAACGTGCCGGTTGTACAATCAGCCTGCCCATACATGGTTTGAATCACGGCCAGTCCCTGCTGAACTGGACGAGATTTGAACCTATGGCTGTCTTAAGAAGGCTATCTTGTGTTGGGCCCACCACCAGGCTGAGCAGTGCTTCAACAATAATGTGGCAACTATCTTTTTTTGATATCTCTGCCTCTACTCAAAAACAAAAGATGGTCTTTAATGTAAAAAAAAATACTTTGACTTGTAGTTATCACTTACCATGTTAAATACTGCTTATCTTTGGGTTGCTTATGATAGCGAAAGTCAATTCTTCACTGCAAGAGGCAAGTCACAGGCTAGATGCTCAACCACACAGAATACATCCTGCTTAACAAAGAAGGAAAAAGGTGCCTCTAAGTGCAGTATGCAAAATTTAACAAAGTGCACAAAGGGTTAAAAGCACTTACAAGATCGTTGAGTGTTAAAAAAAAAAATGATAAAATCAGGAGTCCTCATCTGTGGCATGTTGGAGAAAAGCAAGGTGCGCCAGACTAAGTGTGGTATTAAAATACCATTTAATATATTCTATAAAAGAACAGCCAAATGGCTACTCACAGGGCAGTAGGATAAACAAGCATGTAAATATAGTGGGGTTCAGAGTCACTGGAGGGTCCGTTGGAGATGAGCTCTGTCCCCATGACAGTAGGGAACCGCTGGCTGGCTGCTGGAAGAGGGGGCAAGGATGTAGTCTCTGAGTGATCATCAGGCTGGTGCCCCTGCAAATGGTGTGGAATCAGCAGCGTGCAGTGTCAGCAGTATCCGAAAAGCCGAGTGCCGGAACCGGTAGTGCACCTCAGCGTGGAATGCAAGCTCCGCAGACCGGAATTGATGCGACGACCAATCAGAAG